>NW_021288624.1:0-1065 GCF_002162155.2 Triticum dicoccoides
GACTAACCTATTAACCCAGTGCCCAGTGCCAGTTGCTATTTTTTGCTTTTTTTTACATCGCAGAAAATCAATATCAAACGGATTCCAAACACCACGAAACTTTTTGTGGATTTTTTATGGACCGAAAGGAACCCAATGGGCCAGAGCTGCACCTGGGGGTGCCTCGAGGGGGGCACAACCTACCCTGGCGCGCCCTGGTGGGTTGTGCCCACCTCGGTGGCCTACCGCACCCCCTCTTTGCACTATAAATTCCCAAATATTTTGAAACCCCTCGGGGTTGACCTAGATCAGAAGTTCCGCCGCTGCAGGGCTCGGTAGCCACCGAAAACCAATCTAGACCCGTTCCCGCACCCTACCGGAGGGGGGAATCATCTTCGGTGGCCATATTCATCATGTCGGCGGCCACCACGATGAGGAGGGAGTAGTCCACCCTCGGGGCTGAGGGTTTGTACCAGTAGCTATGTGTTTAATCTCTCTCTCTCTCTCTCTCTCTCTCTCTCTCGTGTTCTTGAGATGTCACGATCTTGATGTATCACGGTCTTCATTAATATAGTCGGATCATATGGATTTTTTCCCTCTCTATCTTGTTGAGATGAATTGAGTTTTCCCCTTTGAGATCTTGTTGTCACCGGATTGAATACTTTTATGGATTTGAGAACACTTGATATATGTCTTGCAACTGAATACTCGTGGTGACAATGGGGTATCATATTGATTCACTTGATATATGTTTTGGCACTCAACTTGCGGATTCCCGCGGTGAATTCTTGTAGTTCTTTGTGTGGACTGAGTATTATGAATATGAATATGCTTTGGTGTTATTCTAGTACGAACTCTAGGATAGATTGAACAGAAACAATAGCTTTGTGTTATTTTAGTACGAACTCTTGAATAGATTGATCAGAAATAATAGCTTTGAGGTGGCTTCGTATCCTACAAACAATTCCTATCTTTTGTTCTCCGCTAATAGGAACTTGGGAGTGATTCTTTGTTACACTTTGAGGGATAATCATATGATCCAACTATGTTAGCATTGTTGAGAGATTGCACTAGCGAAAGTACGGA
>NW_021288625.1:0-1079 GCF_002162155.2 Triticum dicoccoides
GACTAACCTATTAACCCAGTGCCCAGTGCCAGTTGCTATTTTTTGCTTTTTTTTACATCGCAGAAAATCAATATCAAACGGATTCCAAACACCACGAAACTTTTTGTGGATTTTTTATGGACCGAAAGGAACCCAATGGGCCAGAGCTGCACCTGGGGGTGCCTCGAGGGGGGCACAACCTACCCTGGCGCGCCCTGGTGGGTTGTGCCCACCTCGGTGGCCTACCGCACCCCCTCTTTGCACTATAAATTCCCAAATATTTTGAAACCCCTCGGGGTTGACCTAGATCAGAAGTTCCGCCGCTGCAGGGCTCGGTAGCCACCGAAAACCAATCTAGACCCGTTCCCGCACCCTACCGGAGGGGGGAATCATCTTCGGTGGCCATATTCATCATGTCGGCGGCCACCACGATGAGGAGGGAGTAGTCCACCCTCGGGGCTGAGGGTTTGTACCAGTAGCTATGTGTTTAATCTCTCTCTCTCTCTCTCTCTCTCTCTCTCTCTCTCTCTCTCTCTCGTGTTCTTGAGATGTCACGATCTTGATGTATCACGGTCTTCATTAATATAGTCGGATCATATGGATTTTTTCCCTCTCTATCTTGTTGAGATGAATTGAGTTTTCCCCTTTGAGATCTCGTTGTCACCGGATTGAATACTTTTATGGATTTGAGAACACTTGATATATGTCTTGCAACTGAATACTCGTGGTGACAATGGGGTATCATATTGATTCACTTGATATATGTTTTGGCACTCAACTTGCGGATTCCCGCGGTGAATTCTTGTAGTTCTTTGTGTGGACTGAGTATTATGAATATGAATATGCTTTGGTGTTATTCTAGTACGAACTCTAGGATAGATTGAACAGAAACAATAGCTTTGTGTTATTTTAGTACGAACTCTTGAATAGATTGATCAGAAATAATAGCTTTGAGGTGGCTTCGTATCCTACAAACAATTCCTATCTTTTGTTCTCCGCTAATAGGAACTTGGGAGTGATTCTTTGTTACACTTTGAGGGATAATCATATGATCCAACTATGTTAGCATTGTTGAGAGATTGCACTAGCGAAAGTACGGA
>NW_021288626.1:0-1146 GCF_002162155.2 Triticum dicoccoides
TGCAGGGGTGCACCACATAACCCAACACGCTCGATCCCATTTGGCCGGACACACTTTCCTGGGTCATGCCCGGCCTCGGAAGATCAACACGTCGCAGCCCCACCTAGGCTCAACAGAGAGGCCAGCACGCCGGTCTAAACCTAAGCGCACAGGGGTCTGGGCCCATCGCCCATAGCACACCTGCACGTTGCGTACGCGGCCGAAAGCAGACCTAGCCTAGTGGCGTTCCAGTCCAATTCGGCGCGCGCCGCTCCGTCGCTGACGTCTGAAGTGCTTCGGCTGATACCACGACGTCGGGATACCCATAACTACTCCCACGTAGATTGTTAGTGCGTATAGGCTCGTAGCCAGACTCAGATCAAATACCAAGATCTCGTTAAGCGTGTTAAGTATCCGCGAACGCCGAACAGGGCCAGGCCCACCTGTCTCCTAGGTGGTCTCAACCTGCCCTGCCGCTCCGCCACAAAGTAACAGTCGGGGGCCGTCGGGAACCCAGGCCCACCTCTACCGGGATGGAGCCACCTGTCCTTTCAGCCCCCTCGTCAGAATCACTTGCGGGTACTCAATGAGCTGACCCGACTTTACTCACCATCTGTATAGTATGTATGTATGTATAGTATATACCCGTGATCACCTCCCAAGTGATCACGGCCCGATAGTATAGCAAGGCAGACTGACAAGAATGTAGGGCCAATGATGATAAACTAGCATCCTATACTAAGCATTTAGGATTGCAGGTAAGGTATCAAAAGATGTAGCGACAATGTCAGGCTATGCATCAGAATAGGATTAACGAAAGCAGTAACATGCTACACTAATCTAATGCAAGCAGTATAGAGTAGAATAGGCGATATCTGGTGATCAAGGGGGGGGCTTGCCTGGTTGCTCTGGCAAGAGAGAGGGGTCGTCAACTCCGTAGTCGAACTGGTCAGCAGCAGCGTCGGTCTCGTAGTCTACCGGAGAGAAGAGGGGGGAAGACATAATGAATACAGAGCAAACAAAGCATCACAAAATATAACAAGGCAATACGCGGTGTTCGGTGTGCCCTAACGCGGTAGTAGGTGATACCGGTGAAGGGGGGAAAACATCCGGGAAAGTATTCCCGGGGTTCCGTGTTTTCGGGCAGAGGAGCCGGAGGGGGGGAAA
>NW_021288627.1:0-1606 GCF_002162155.2 Triticum dicoccoides
ATACTCAGGTTAAACTTGACGAGCCTAGCATATGCAGATATGGCCTCGGAACACAGAGACCGAAAGGTCGAGCGTGAATCATATAGTAGATATGATCAACATAACGATGTTCACCATTGAAAACTACTCCATCTCACGTGATGATCGGTCATGGTTTAGTTGATTTGGATCACGTAATCACTTAGAGGATTAGAGGGATGTCTATCTAAGTGGGAGTTCTTAAATAATATGATTAATTGAACTTAAATTTATCATGAACTTAGTACCTGATAGTATCTTGCTTGTTTATGTTGATTGTAGATAGATGGCTCGTGCTGTTGTTCCGTTGAATTTTAATGCGTTCCTTGAGAAAGCAAAGTTGAAAGATGATGGTAGCAATTACACGGACTGGGTCCGTAACTTGAGGATTATCCTCATTGCTGCACAGAAAAATTACGTCCTGGAAGCACCGCTGGGTGCCAGGCCTGCTGCTGGAGCAACACCAGATGTTACGAACATCTAGCAGAGCAAAGCTGATGACTACTCGATAGTTCAGTGTGCCATGCTTTACGGCTTAGAATCGGGACTTCAACGACGTTTTGAACGTCATGGAGCATATGAGATGTTCCAGGAGTTGAAGTTAATATTTCAAGCAAATGCCCGAATTGAGAGATATGAAGTCTCCAATAAGTTCTATAGCTGCAAGATGGAGGAGAACAGTTCTGTCAGTGAGCATATACTCAAAATGTCTGGGTATAATAATCACTTGATTCAATTGAGAGTTAATCTTCCGGATGATTGCGTCATTGACAGAATTCTCCAATCACTGCCACCAAGCTACAAGAGCTTCGTGATGAACTATAATATGCAAGGGATGAACAAGACTATTCCCGAGCTCTTCGCAATGCTGAAAGCTGCGGAGGTAGAAATCAAGAAAGAGCATCAAGTGTTGATGGTTAACAAGACCACTAGTTTCAAGAAAAAGGGCAAAGGGAAGAAAAAGGGGAACTTCAAGAAGAACGGCAAGCAAGTTGCTGCTCAAGAGAAGAAACCCAAGTCTGGACCTAAGCCTGAAACTGAGTGCTTCTACTACAAGCAGACTGGTCACTGGAAGCGGAACTGCCCCAAGTATTTGGCGGATAAGAAGGATGGCAAGGTGAACGAAGGTATATGTGATATACATGTTATTGATGTGTACCTTACTAGAGCTCGCAGTAGCACCTGGGTATTTGATACTGGTTCTGTTGCTAATATTTGCAACTCGAAACAGGGACTACGGAATAAGCGGGCACTGGCAAAGGACGAGGTGACGATGCGCGTGGGAAACGGTTCCAAAGTCGATGTGATCGCAGTCGGCACACTACCTCTACATCTACCTTCGGGATTAATATTAGACCTAAATAATTGTTATTTGGTGCCAGCGTTGAGCATGAACATTATATCTGGATCTTGTTTAATGCGAGACGGTTATTCATTTAAATCAGAGAATAATGGTTGTTCTATTTATATGAGTAATATCTTTTATGGTCATGCACCCTTGAAGAGTGGTCTATTCTTATTGAATCTCGAGAGTAGTAATACACATATTCATAATATTGAAGCCAAAAGATGCAGAGTTGATAATGAA
>NW_021288628.1:0-884 GCF_002162155.2 Triticum dicoccoides
GCTCATGGCCCTGGAGATGAAGGTAAAACACAAAATGACCGACGCATGCTTCGACGAGAACATGTCATTCTGGCACGAACGTCTTCCCAAGGGGAACAAGTGCCCGACCAGTTTGGAGGAGGCGAAGAAAATCGTGTGTCCTCTGGATTTACCGCACGTGAAATACCATGTGTGCATGAACAATTGCATCATTTATCGGGACGAGCACGCGGAGTCTACCATATGTCCGGTGTGCGGCGTCACTCGATACAAGAAGAGGAAGAAAGCTCCTCGAAAAGTGGTGTGGTACTTTCCGATCACTCCTCGTCTGCAGCGCTATTTCGCGGACCCTAAGGTAGCAAAGCTCCTGCGTTGGCACGCGGATAGGGAGGAGAAGAAGCGGGAAGATGACGCAAATGATCCGGAGATAGATAAAAAAGACAAGATGTTGAGTCACCCTAAGGATGCGAGCCAGTGGAAAGCGTTGAACTTCGAAGACTCGGAATTTGGGAACGATCCAAGGAACATCGTGCTGGGCGCGAGCACCGATGGAGTCAATCCGTTTGGCAGCCAAAGAAGCACACATAGCACCTGGCCTGTGTTTGTGTGGATGTACAACCTTCCCCCCTGGTTGTGCATGAAGAGGAAGTACATTCACATGAGTATGCTAATTGAAGGGCCGAAACAACCAGGGAACGACATCAATCTGTATCTGGGGCTGCTGAAAGAGGAGCTTGACACGCTGTGGAAAACGCCAGCCAATACGTGGGACGCCGCAGAGAAAGAATATTTCCCTATGAGAGCCGCACTGCTCACGACGGTGCACGACTATCTCGGTTACGGATATGTCGCGGGGCAGGTAGTCCACGGATTTTCTGGATGCGTAAGGTGCATGGATGACACAA
>NW_021288629.1:0-1510 GCF_002162155.2 Triticum dicoccoides
ACGGAGGGAGCTGCAACAACTTGGCTAGCATGGAGATGGTGGAGAAGCTTTCTCTCACCACAAGACCACATCCACATCCTTACTACATCCAATGGTTCAACAACAGCGGCAAGGTTAAGGTAACACGTAATGTTCGTGTGCATTTTAGTATCTCTACATATGCTGATTATGTTGATTGTGATGTGGTACCTATGCAAGCATGTTCCTTATTACTTGGTAGACCATGGCAATTTGATAAAAATTCTGTACACCATGGTAGAAACAATCACTATACTCTTGTTCATAAGGATAAAAATATTACTTTGCTTCCTATGACTCCTGATTCCATTTTGAAAGATGATATTAATAGAGCTAATAAAGAAAAACAGGAGAAGAATAAGAGTGAAAATCAGATTGTGGCAAAAGAATTTGAGCAACAAATGAAGCCTAATAATAAACCATCTAGTGTTGCTTCTGAAATTAAATTGAAAAGTGCATGTTTATTTTCCACCAAATCTGATATTGATGAGCTAGATTTCAGCAAATCTGTTTGCTATGCTTTTGTGTGCAAAGAGGCATTATTTTCATTCGAGGACGTGCCTTCCTCTTTGCCTCCTGCTGTCACTAATATTCTCCAAAGTTGATTTGCGTAGTGGCTACCATCAAATTCGTATGAAATTGGGAGATGAATGGAAAACAGCATTTAAAACTAAGTTTGGATTATATGAGTGGTTAGTCATGCCTTTTGGGTTAACTAATGCACCTAGTACTTTCATGAGATTAATGAACGAAGTTTTACGTTCTTTCATTGGACGATTTGTGGTAGTTTACTTTGATGACATATTGATTTATAGCAGATCTTTGGAAGAACATTTGGAACATTTACGTGCTGTTTTTATTGCTCTACATGATGCACGTTTGTTTGGTAACCTTGGGAAGTGCACCTTTTGCACCGACCGAGTATCTTTTCTTGGCTATGTTGTTACTCCACAGGGAATTGAAGTTGATAAAGCCAAGATTGAAGCTATTGAGAGTTGGCCGCAGCCCAAAACGGTCACACAAGTGAGGAGTTTTCTTGGCCTCGCTGGATTCTATAGGTGTTTTGTGAGAGATTTCAGCACCATTGCTGCACCTCTCAATGAGCTTACAAAGAAAGATGTGCCTTTTCTTTGGGGTACCGCACAGGAAGAAGCCTTCACGGTATTGAAATATAAGTTGACACATGCTCCTTTACTCCAACTTCCTGATTTTAATAAGACTTTTGAGCTTGAATGTGATGCTAGTGGAATTGGATTAGGAGGTGTGTTATTACAAGATGGCAAACCTGTTGCATACTTTTCTGAAAAATTGAGTGGGCCTAGTCTGAATTATTCTACTTATGATAAAGAATTATATGCTCTTGTTCGGACTTTAGAAACATGGCAACATTATTTATGGCCCAAAGAATTTGTTATACATTCTGATCATGAATCTTTGAAACATATTAAAAGTCAAGCTAAACTGAATCGTAGACATGCTAAATGGGTTGAAT
>NW_021288630.1:0-1036 GCF_002162155.2 Triticum dicoccoides
TCTTGCGTTTGGCCAAACTGTTGGTGCTGCTGTTGATACTTCTGTGGCTCCTGCTGCTGATGCGGAGGAGGATGATTATGTGGGAGATTATGAGGATGAGGTTGATCAAAATCAACACTACGTGCAGCCACCTGTACCGCCACCAGCAGGTCGACCTCAGGTATATATTCGTAATGGTAGGCCTGCACCACCACCTCAGGTACGAGATGATGTCCATATTCCTAAACTGAAATTGAATATTCCACCATTTGAGGGTAGATATGTTCCTGATATATATCTTACTTGGGAGTTAGAAACTGAACAACGATTTACATGTTTACAATATCCTGAGCAGAGACGAGTTGCTGCTGCTGTTTGTGCTTTCACTAGTTTTGCATGTGTATGGTGGTCTGAACATTGTAGATTATATCCTATTCCAACTACTTGGGCTGCTTTGAAAACTGCTATGCGTACGCGTTGGGTTCCACCATATTATCAACGTGAATTGCTTCAAAAATTGCAGCGTTTAAGACAAGGGAAAAATTCTGTAGAAGAATATTATCAGGAATTACAAACTGGCATGATTAGATGTGGTATTGTTGAGGAGAATGAAGCTATGCTTGCACGTTTTTTGGGTGGATTAAATAGAGAGATTCAGACCATTCTAGACTATAAGGAGTATACTAATATCACTCGTTTATTCCATCTTGCCTGTAAAGCTGAACGTGAAGTGCAGGATCGACAAGCATTGGGGCGAACTAACTTTTCTGCAGGCCGACCTTCATCATGGACACCACGTGCATCTTCTACTTCAACTGCACCAGCACCTCCATCCGGTGCCACCTCCAGCCGTGATACAAGAAAACAGGCACAACCACCATTATCTGCCAAGAGCGCACCTGCGGGGCCTGCACAGCGTTCTTCTTCTTCCATGGCATCAACAGGGCACACAAGTGATATTATTTGTCGTCGTTGTAAGGGAGGAGGTCATTATGCGAGAGAATGCAAATCTCCGCGTGTGATGATTGCTACCGCGGATGGTGGATATGAGTCCGCT
>NW_021288631.1:0-1421 GCF_002162155.2 Triticum dicoccoides
GATCACGGGTATATACTATACATACATACATACTATACAGATGGTGACTAAAGTCGGGTCAGCTCATTGAGTACCCGCAAGTGATTCTGACGAGGGGGCTGAAAGGACAGGTGGCTCCATCCCGGTAGAGGTGGGCCTGGGTTCCCGACGGCCCTCGACTGTTACTTTGTGGCGGAGCGACAGGGCAGGTTGAGACCACCTAGGAGACAGGTGGGCCTGGCCCTGTTCGGCGTTCGCGGATACTTAACACGCTTAACGAGATCTTGGTATTTGATCTGAGTCGGCTACGAGCCTATACGCACTAACCATCTACGTGGGAGTAGTTATGGGTATCCCGACGTCGTGGTATCAGCCGAAGCACTTCAGACGTCAGCGACGGAGCGGCGCGCGCCGGATTGGACTGGAACGCCTGCTAGGCTAGGTCTGCTTCCGGCCGCCCACGCAACGTGCAGGTGTGCTCAGGGCGATGGGCCCAGACCCCTGCGCACTTAGGTTTAGACCGGCGTGCTGGCCTCTCTGTTGTGCCTAGGTGGGGCTGCGACGTGTTGATCTTCCGCGGCCGGGCATGACCCAGGAAAGTGTGTCCGGCCAAATGGGATCGAGCGTGCTGGGTAAGTTGGTGCACCCCTGCAGGGAAGTTAATCTATTCGAATAGCCGTGATCTTCGGTAACAGGACGACTTGGAGTTGTACCTTGACCTTATGACAACTAGAACCGGATACTTAATAAAACACACCCTTCCAAGTGCCAGATACAACCCGGTGATCGCTTTTCTACAGGGCGACGAGGAGAGGATCGCCGGGTAGGATTATGCTATGCGATGCTTCTGGAGATGCTACTTGGAGATGCTACTTGGAGATGCTATTTGGAGGACTACAGTCTACTCTCTTCTACATGCTGCAAGACGGAGGCTGCCAGAAGCGTAGTCTTCGACAGGATTAGCTATCCCCCTTTTATTCTGGCATTCTGCAGTTCAGTCCACCGATATGACCCTTTACACATATACCCATGCATATGTAGTGTAGCTCCTTGCTTGCGAGTACTTTGGATGAGTACTCACGGTTGCTTTTCTCCCTCTTTTCCCCCTTTCCCTTCTACCTGGTTGTCGCAACCAGATGCTGGAGCCCTGGAGCCAGACGACTAGTACCCCGGAGGTGCCTACTACTGCGTGCAGCCCGCTGACGACGACCAGGAGTAGTTTAGGAGGATCCTAGGCAGGAGGCCTGCGCCTCTTTCGATCTGTATCCCAGTTTGTGCTAGCCTTCTTAAGGCAAACTTGTTTAACTTATGTCTGTACTCAGATATTGTTGCTTCCGCTGACTCGTCTATGATCGAGCACTTGTATTCGAGCCCTTGAGGCCCCTGGCTTGTATTATGATGCTTGTATGACTTATTTTATTTGTAGAGTTGTGTTGTGATAT
>NW_021288632.1:0-3979 GCF_002162155.2 Triticum dicoccoides
TGTGATGAAAGGGGCCCGCCTTGTGACGGACAAGTGTACTAAAGACATCATATTTCCCTGAGGGCATCTATGCCACTTGTTGTAATATGGGATAATGGCATGTTTGCTATATATTGCCTGTTTTGTTTGAACATATGTTCTTCCTGTGCGGCTGTTTATTGTATGTAAATTCTGGGAGTTGGCCAGTCGTCGGCTTCTGCCCCCTCGTAAAAAGGATACGGGGGTGTTCGGGATATATCTGAACGCTCTTTATCCCATAGTTGGGTCCTTTTAAGGAGGTGTATCTTTCCGCGAACCAGGCAATCGGACTATAGGGCTTTATTACTCTCACTTAGCCATAGGAATTTGAGTATGGTCGGCGCAGCCCCTAGTGTTCGGAAGGCCGAACTAGGGGCTCTATTGGCGCCTGATCAGAAGACCGATCCGTCGCACTTAGCATTTATGATGGCATTATGCAGAATAAATCTTTAGGGATTTTATGACCTCTGAACAGCGGACCGGCTCTCGCCTCATCATGACAGTCGGTTTTTGGCTTTCTGTACTGAGGTGCTTGTCCGGCTGAACCGGGACACAATCGCAGTAGTTCTCCCAGCGCTACCTTAGCCGATAGAATGGAACGTGAGGTACCAAAACATGGGAGCCGGGCAAACCCGACCAATGACCCAAGACATGATTCGGAGCAGATGCATATAGTGCTATAAGTTCGGGGTACCGAACGACCAAAAAGGTGGTCGGACTTGCTTGACGTACTGTGGAGCCCCTGGTGCAACCAGGCGAACGCGGAGCGTGGCTTTCATCTTCGGCAAAGAGGCGTCGGCGATAAACGACAGCCGGTAATTTCTATTTACGCATTATAGTAGAATTTTATGTCTATGCATATTAGTATGATGTATGGAAAGAGGTGTTATTTGACGGAACCTATTATGGTCGGACTGGAGGGTGCTGTGAGCGGGTTGAGAATGAATTCGAACTGCCTTCTACCTGCATGTTCCTTCCTTTGTGTGTCTGGGATAATTCCATGCCGCCAGTTCTGTTCTGCATCAATTGTTAGTTTGCAAATGCGAAATGCTTGAAGACATCTAGGTGTCCTCTTGTTGTTGCTCCCAGGGTCCCTAATCGGGCCCTGGTGTGCGCAGTCGTTAGACCGTGAGGTAGTACGGACTCCGCAGTGGATTTCCGGATGGTTGGCCTGGGTAATTTACCACGTAGAATCTAGTTGACATGGTTTTTCTCGTTAGCATACGGTAAGCTATCATATGGGAAGGTGCCGAGGATTTATTCTTTGGCGTAGCATTTTTGGATGGTCCGAAGGCAACCGTTTAGAGTGGTGGGCCAACAGAACTTGGCCTTTGCGCCTTACATCTTTTAGGAGATGTTTTTTGTGGCGTCGTACCCTTGTGGGCTTTGTGTGTTATGGAGCCCCCAGATTACTAGGTCTAGAGGCACTGCAATTAACTTGTCGTGGTTTAGGTGGTCCTAGGCGGTCGGCCGTACTGTTACGCTCTGGGGGGGTATTGACGAGGCATCTCCCCTTTATTGCTTCCGGCGTGCGACCAGCCGCTTTGTTTTGAGAATCCTGCATTCTCTATTGGTATGCTTTGCCGTCCTTCTCGGGGTGCCGTGAATTTCACACGGCTGATCCAGCGTGTATCTTCGGTCGAGTAGGCTTGTGCTCCTCTTTGCCTGTTTGTCGGACTAAGCGTTGTCGGACTTGGCACCAACTTCCTTGTCTTGATGTTTATGACCTTTATGCCGAGGTCTGAGGGTGCCTCTTCGTATCTGCTGCTTGCCGCCTTGGACCATAGTGAAGCGTGGGCGTCTGTGTGCGTGACCGTAGTTTTCCTGCTCGAGTTGAGGTAGCCAGTTGTGCCATGTGTGCCCTTTATTGGGGCTCTCAAGTTCGTATTTTTCGGCGGCCAGTATCTTGGTCCACCTATCCTCTAGCGCATCTTGTCAGCTGTGAGCTGCTCTTGTTTCCTTTGCAGGCTCCTTGCTGTAGCCATGAGCCGTGGCTTGAAGCGAACTTGTTCCACTGGGTCCTCTGGTACGCCGAATTCGTCGCTGTCGAGGCTTGCCTCGTCGTCGGAGGGGTGTGTGTGATCGTCCCTCTCCCAGCATCCCGTCGTCATTGGTCCGGCCTGCTTAAGTGTAGGCTGACTCGGATTGTATTCCTTTTTGGCACCGTCCGGACTGCTCTCGTTTCCGGGGCCGTTTTTGGTGTGGCGGGGTTTGGAGTGGTGCCGATAATGCACATGTTTTGCCTTTCTTCCTGAGGGGTTGTCCTCCATTGCCTGGCCGCCACTGGTTTCCGTTGGGGTGTCCACCATATATACATTATATGAGGAGGTGTCCGCCCACTGCCCTGTACCACTACAAAAAAATACACTTCCGTGATGATACGTGTTTGTCATAGTAGGTCGTGTTTTTTGTCATGCATGTACATCCATGACAAATTTATGACAGAATCAAGATAGTCATACCTGTGTTGTCGTAGAAGTGTTCGATGACATTACCAAAATTATCATCACGGAAGTGTCCACTTCCATGACGATAAATCGCGCGTCACAGTGGTGCTTTCGTCAAGGGTAACCGACACGTGGCATCCACCGTAACGGAACGCCGTTAAGCTATCGGGTCGGGTTTTGGATCCGATAACCCGTTAACAACCCCGACCAATGGGGATTTTCCACGTGTAAAATCATCATTGGCTAGAGGAAACACGTGTCGGCTCATCGTTGGGACAGATGTCATCCACTCATTGGACAGAAGGCGCCTATGATACGTCGACACGTGGCACGGCCAATCAAGTTTAAATGGGCCGGCCCAACTAAAGGCCCACAAGATTTGGCGGGCCATAATGGGCCGGCCCAGTTAAAGGCCCATGAGATTTTGCGGACTATAATGGGCTGGCCCAGCTAAAGGCCCACAAGATTTCATGGGCCATAATAGGCCGGCCCAGGTAAAGGCCCACAAGATTTTTGTGTGCCATAATGGGCCGGCCCAGGTAAAGGCCCACAAAATACTTGCGGATCATAATGGGCCGGCCCAGCTAAAGGCCCACGAGATTTCGCCGACATTAATGGGCCGGCCCAGCTGTAGGCCCACAAGATTTTGAGGACCCTAGTAGGCCGTCCCATTAACTGGCTGCCATGTTTTGGGCCAAATGCCGGCCCATAATTGATCCGGTCCATTAATGGTCTGCCACGTTCCGGGCCTAGTAATGGCCCATATAAGATCCGGCTCGTTAAAAGCCTCCCACTTTCTGGGCCAAATCATGGCCCAGATCAGGTCCGGCCCTTTAAGAGGCTTTGGGCTCAATTATGGCCCATATAAGATTCGGCTCGTTGACTGGACGCTATGCTTTTGGGTCCACTTGCTAAAGGCCCATTTAGTAATTTGGCCTGATATTAGTTTCGGCCTATTAAGGGCCCATTTAACATTTCGGCCCTATATTAATTTCGGCCTGTTAAAAGCCTGTCATATAGTTGGGCCTAACTACGGCCCGGTTTGCATCCGGTCTGCTCGTAGCCGATATCTGACTGGGCCAAACAAGGATCGAGACAACTTTGGCATGTTAAAAGCCCGTGAATTGATTCGCACAATCATGGGCCGGGGTCCATTTCGGGCTGCCGCCGGCCAATGAGCCATTCGACACGTTTCAGGCCCAGCCTACTTCTCAGCCTCCTAAAAGCCCATTGAGTTTTCTTGCGAAAAGAGGGCCGGGGGTTACTCGGCCTATTAAAGGCCCGAATGTACTAGTGGGCCAGTTTGGCGGGGCCCATGATGTGGATCATACATCGTGATTGCATGACGGCCTGATTATGTACCGTAGTTTTATGGTTTGGCCGGTTTACTGCAAAGACAGGATATATATACAGTAAAATAACTGCAGCATCGTGAATAAGAAAAAACCTAGACTATACAATAAAGAAATTACGGCATATTACATCCACTCGGCATCAAAGTTCGCCACTATGAT
>NW_021288633.1:0-1172 GCF_002162155.2 Triticum dicoccoides
GAGGTGGGCTTGGGAACCCTGCACACATCGTTTGGGGCCGTGAGTGAAACCCCGGCCGGATCTCCTTGCGGATGGAACCCGAATAGGCGATAAACCTGGATTAGAGTCTTGTGTGGTTAGTCAGGTCGTGGCCGACACCCTCGCCAGGCTTCCGCTTGAAGGTTGCCGAGATACATGACGTGTACATGGCGGTAAGTGGCGAGAGCGTGTGTGAAGAAGTACACCCCTGCAGGGTTAACATGATCTATTCGAATAGCCGGGTCCGCGGTTATGGACTTCTTGGATGCTTACATGGTACATAGACAACTTGAAGTGGATACTCTAAAATGCTCAAGACAAGTGTGAGTGCTATGGATGGCCTTCTCGTAGGGAGACGGGGATGAATCCATAGTAGTGTATTGTATGGTGATTAGTGGACTCGTGTACGTTGTCTCACCTCCAGAGTTTCTGGTAGTCGTAGAATAGGATAGCCACAGAGTCAAAGCTGGCTTGCTGCAACTAAACCCCACATTACCCTCTTGATACAAATGCATGTATGATAGGATCTGATGTAAGTCTTGCTGAGTACCTTTGTACTCATGTTGCTTTATTTATGTTTTTGCAGCGGAGACTTCTGTCTTACTAGTGTTCTCGTGGACTTCGACTAGTAGCTAGTACCTCAGCTACGATCTTGGTCGGATGTTGTAGATAGTCAGGCTTTCAGCCTTTTTCATTTATAGACGTCTGTACTCAGACATGTTATGCTTCCTCTTGTTGCTTGTATGCTCTGTATGATGGGTTTTGTGACCCCTGTTTGCAATAAATGCTATGATGGCTCTTCTGAGCCTTTATCTATTTGAGTTGTTGAGTTATGCTGTGATGCCATGTTGTACAACACATACTTGCATGTTATGCGTACGTGTAATGTGTATTGCTATGTGTGGGATCTGACTACCTAGTTGTTTATCCTTAGTAGTCTCTCTTACCGGGAAATGCCTCCTAGTGCTTCCACTGAGCCCTGGTAGCTTGCTACTGCTCCGGAACACCTAGGCTGGCCGGCATGTGTCCTTCTTCGATCCTGTGTCTGTCCTTTCGGGGAAATGTCACGCGATGAATACCGGAGTCCTGCTAGCCCGCTACAGCCCGGTTCACCGGAGTCCTGTTAGCCCAGTGCTACAGCCTGGATTCACTCG
>NW_021288634.1:0-12087 GCF_002162155.2 Triticum dicoccoides
GGTTGGGTGATTTATGGGACCCCCTTGATAGTTCGCTTTGAATAAAACTCCTCCAACAAGGCCCAACCTTGGTTTTACCAATTGCCTCACCACCACCTACTTTTCCCTTGGGAGTCGCGCTCTCGAGGGTCATCTTTATTTTAGCCCCCCGGGCCAGTGCTTGTCTAAGTGTTGGTCCGAACTGAGCTGTCTGCGGGGCCACCTCGGGGCAACTTGAGGGTTGGTTTTACTCGTAGCTAGTCTCATCCGGTGTTGCCCTGAGAACGAGATATGCGCAGCTCCTATCGGTATTGTCGGTGCATCGGTCGGCTTTGCTGGTCTTGTTTTACCATTGTCGAAATGTCTTGTAAACTGGGATTCTGAGAATGATCGGGTCTTCCTGGGAGAAGGTATATCCTTCGTTGATCGCGAGAGCTTATCATGGGCTAAGTTGGGACACCCCTGCAGGGTTATAAACTTTCGAAAGCCGTGCCCGCGGTTATGTGGAAGATGGGAATTTGTTAATGTCCGGTTGTAGATAACTTGACACCAGATCCGAATTAAAACGCATCAACCGTGTGTGTAGCCGTGATGGTCTCTTCTCGGTGGAGTCCGGGAAGTGAACACGGTTTCTGTGTTATGTTTGACGTAAGTAGGAGTTCAGGATCACTTCTTGATCATTGCTAGCTTCACGACCGTTCCTTTTGCTTCTCTTCTCGCTCTCATTTGCGTATGTTAGCCACCATATATGCTTAGTCGCTGCTGCAACGTCACCACTTTACCCCTTCCTTTCCCATTTGGCTTTGCTAGTCTTGATACCCATGGTAATGGGATTGCTGAGTCCTCGTGGCTCACAGATTACTACAATAGCAGTTGCAGGTACAGGTTGCGATGATCTTGACGCGAGAGCGATGCTTGCTTGTTTTGCAGTTTCGTCTTCTGCTTCTTCTTCGATCAGGGGATAGGTTCCAGGTCGGTAGCCTGGGCTAGCAGGGTGGATGTCGTTTGAGTTTCTATTTGTGTTTCATTTGTAGTCGGATGTTGCTCTTATGTATGATGTGATGTTGTATTCGTGTGGCATTGTATGCCTCTTGTATGTATCCCCATCTATTATGTAATGTTGATATAATGATATCCACCTTGCAAAAGCGTTTCAATATGCGGGTCTATCCTTGGTGGGACCTTTGAGTTCCTTTTGGATAGGGTCGCATATTGGGCGTGACAAGTTGGTATCAGAGCCTCGACCGACGTTAGGAGACCCTTGATTGATCGTGTAGTTTGGCCGTTGTTGAGTCTAGAAGAAATCTGTTTTCTGAGTCTAGTTATATCGGAGAGTAGGAATTCTTTTTACTCCTCAGCCCCTTCGTCGCTCTGGTGAGGAATCTTGACGTAGGTGTTTTGAACTACTCCTCTTCCCTTCAAAATTTTCTTTAGGTTCACGCAGTTGGTTTTTCGATCGTTGTTCCTCAGCTCTTTGCATCCGGTGCATTTCTCGTCAAGGTGATTCGACCCTCTCCGTTTTTGCAAGTTCAATCCTCAGTTGTCTTCTTTCCCACCCGGCCATCCTTTTCTTCTCGGAGCCGGAGTCCGTAATTGAGTATCCATCCTACTCGTGCGAAGTCTTTGCATTCCTTCCTCAATGATTTCAACCGGTGTTTTCTCTTCAAGATATTCGTCGGTTCCCCTTCCAAGTTGCCTTTGTTTTCCCGCCCTCCCACCCTCTTCTTCCCAGAGTCTGAGTCTGTTTCGACCATCAATTTCATTCATAAGGAGACTCTTCAGTCTTTCCTCAATTGTATCAACCGGTGAATTCTCTTTTGTTTGACATTCTTCATCTCTTTTCCGGTGAAATCAATTCAAGCTTTTTTTCGGGTTGATCATATTCTTTTCCGCGGCTCAAGTGTTTTCCCTGCTCGTTCGCCTCTCGCTAGTTAATCATTCCGGAGTGTTCTAGACATCTCAGGAGATTCGTCTGTGTTCCAAGTAATTCGAGATTGTGACCTCATTCAAATATTTCAATTGTTCCGGTGCATCATCTATCTGTTCAACATCCCTTTCCAACGGTGTTTCCTTTTAGTGGGCCCTAACCCACAGGTCTTTTCCCAGGATCTTACCTGACTCTTCTAATTTCCCGGAGCTATTCTCAAATCCTTTTGGAAGTCTGACGTAAGAATGGATTCCATCATTCACATGCCTTCTCCAAGATCGTTTTCAAACTCTTTTCATTGTTGGCTCAACCTCTTTGTTTTTCATTCTCCCGGAGTATCTCAGTAATTTTGGTGGTGTTTCTCGTTGTCATTTGAAGACCGAAGAAGAGCTTTTCCTCTAAATCTTGTATGTTCTCTCGAAGAATCGTGGTTCCAACTTCATGTTATCCTCTTGAATTATTCCATTCGTCAGATATTCTTTTTCTCACCATCCGGAATATTTCAGGAGTTGTGTTCCCATTTCTTTTTACCGGAGGCCATCATTCCAGTTATCATTCTCTATTTATCCCGGTGCTTCGTTCAATTGTTCTTTAATCAGCTCATGATCTCTTTGTTTTTTTGCATCTAAACCCCCTCTAGCTTATTGGATCTTCTAATTCTTCCCGGTGATTCATTCTCTTTTACCAGTCTTTTCCGAATTCTAACGGTGGTTCGTTCAAGATTCTTTTTCTTTGGTTATCATATTAATCCATTCGTTCTTTTCAATACTACCGGTGATTCATGAAGACCTTCTCAAGTTTGCGATATGTCACTTCTCAATCCTTTTCAAGAGGAATAAGTAATATGCAAAATCCATTGCTTGTCATCAATTTAATTTGATGAAGGATAATCATACAATAAATCTTATTCTTATTTCCTCAAAGTGAGTAATCCCTTCCTTCGGAGTTTGTTCTTGTTGAATAAATTCTAGTTCCAAGTCTTTTCATCTTTTCTTTTCCGGAGTTCAAATTTTCCTCGGACATTTCGTCGGAACCTCCATCTAAATCATCGTGAGCTTTAATCTTATTCTTTCATCCTTTATTCTATCTCATCATACTTTTGTCATTGGAGTTCTTCACGATGTTTCTTCATGATTTAATTCATTCCCCAAGTGTTCATCAAGATTCTTCTCGAAGGAGCTCAAGTATCTTTCCTTCTTGCTTTTCGAAGTTCAATTAATTCTCCATATTCTTTTGGAGTGGAGTTTTGCATTTCTTCGTTCTTCTAAGCTATCCAACCATTTCCGTTTGTGGCCGGTTATCACCTTATGATCTTGAGATGTTACCTATAAGACCACAACAAGCTTATTCTTTTCCTTGTTGATTTTCTCAACAACTCCGTTTAAACCTTCCTTCTAAAGATGCTTTCAATTTCATTCGTGTCACAAGTTGTCATTTTCTTCTCCGTTCTTTTCATTCAACCTTTTCAATTCTTTCCGGAGGTTTTGTGTCATGTCTTCATCAAGTATCATTCCATCATATCAAGCTCGTGTTCTATTCCTCCATGTTCCAGTCGGAGTGCTGCCTAAATCTTTTCAGTCTTATTCGTTTCTATCTCGTTCTAACCGGAGTGGTTTCATAGTCTATCTGATTCCGTGAGTTTTCGATTCCCGTCATTCTTGTTGTTCCTCTCTTCTTCTCGTGTGCTCGCGATTCTTTGCTTCTTCTCTTGAGTTTTTGTTTCACCTCATCCCTTTTTCTCTTCTGTCTCGGTCCTAAGATCTCGGGACGAGATCTCTTGTTAGTGGAGGAGTGTTGTAACGCCCCGGACTCGTTGCGCCAGGTGTCTGCCAGTTATTCGCCATTGTTGCCATGTCATTTGTTCGCGTGTTGCATTTTGTCATGTCATCATGTGCATCTCATTTTGCATACGTGTTCGTCTCATGCATCCGAGCATTTTCCCCGTTGCTCCGTTTTGAGTGTGCCCTATATGAAACTTGCTTGATTTTGCATGTAGCTTCATATTATCATGTTGCATCCTTGTTTTGAGGTGTTTGCTTGATGTTTGAATGCCTTTTTGCATTAATGCCATGCTTAACTTGTTTTGCTCATATCTTTTAGGCCGTAGCTCTGAATTAAATGAACTGTATATGTAACTTGACTAGAATTTCGTGTAGATCCTCTTCGTGCTCTTTAACTTGCTGTTTAACAACTTGAACATAATGTTTATTCAGATCTGGACCAATTTCGAAATTTGCATATGAGGACTTATCGGAATGGATATATGTTGTTTCCGGACACATTTAAACTTGCCTTCACATGTTGCTCTTGTTTGCATCATATCTCGCCATGAGTAGCTACATGTAGCTTTGCCATGCGTCATGTTTGTTTGTGCATCATGTCTTGTTCATGTGTGGTGTGTTTACCATGTTGTGTGCTTCTTCTCGAGACTTCCCGTTTCTTGCGATCGTGAGGATTCGTTCGTCTCCGCTTGGTTCGTCTTCGTGGCTTCATCTTCTTCATGGACTCGTTCTTCTTCCTAGCGGGATTTCAGGCAAGATGACCGCTACCCTGGATCTCACTACTATCGTTGCTATGCTAGTTGCTTCGTTCTATCGCTTTGCTGCGCTACCTATCATTTGCTCTTCAAGCCTCCCAAATTGCCATGTCAGCCTCTAACCTTTTTCCCCTTCCTAGCAAACCGTTGCTTGGCTATGTTACCGCTTTTCTCAGCCCCTCTTATAGCATTGTTAGTTGCAGGTGACGTTGAAGATTGCTCCATGGTGGACAGGATTATGTTGGGATATCACAATATCTCTTATTTAATTAATGCATCTATATACTTGGTAAAGGGTGGAAGACTCAGCCTTATGCCTGGTGTTTTGTTCCACTCTTGCCGCCCTAGGTTCTGTCATACCGGTGTTATGTTCCCAGATTTTGTGTTACTTACGCGGTTGGGTGATTTATGGGACCCCCTTGATAGTTCGCTTTGAATAAAACTCCTCCAGCAAGGCCCAACCTTGGTTTTACCATTTGCATCACCACCACCTACTTTTCCCTTGGGAGTCGCGCTCTCGAGGGTCATCTTTATTTTAGCCCCCCCGGGCCAGTGCTTGTCTAAGTGTTGGTCCAAACTGAGCTGCCTGCGGGGCCACCTCGGGGCAACTTGAGGGTTGGTTTTACTCGTAGCTAGTCTCATCTGGTGTTGCCCTGAGAACGAGATATGCGCAGCTCCTATCGGGATTGTCGGCGCATCGGGATTGTCTAAGTGTTGTCGAAATGTCTTGTAAACCGGGATTCCGAGAATGATCGGGTCTTCCTGGGAGAAGGTATATCCTTCGTTGATCGCGAGAGCTTATCATGGGCTAAGTTGGGACACCCCTGCAGGGTTATTAACTTTCGAAAGACGTGCCCGCGGTTATGTGGCAGATGGGAATTTGATAATGTCCGGTTGTAGATAACTTGACATCAGATCCGAATTAAAACACATCAACCGTGTGTGTAGCCATGATGGTCTCTTCTCGGTGGAGTCCGGGAAGTGAACACGGTTTCTGTGTTATGTTTGACGTAAGTAGGAGTTCAGGATCACTTCTTGATCATTGCTAGCTTCACGACCGTTCCTTTTGCTTCTCTTCTCGCTCTCATTTGCGTATGATAGCCACCATATATGCTTAGTCGCTGCTGCAACCTCACCACTTTACCCTTTCCTTTCCCATTTGGCTTTGCTAGTCTTGATACCCATGGTAATGGGACTTCTGAGTCCTCGTGGCTCACAGATTACTACAATAACAGTTGCAGGTACAGGTTGCGATGATCTTGACGCGAGAGCGATGCTTGCTTGTTTTGGAGTTTCGTCTTCTGCTTCTTCTTTGATTAGGGGATAGGTTCCAGGTCGGAAGCCTGGGCTAGCAGGGTGGATGTCGTTTGAGTTTCTGTTTGTGTTTCATCCGTAGTCGGATGTTGCTCTTATGTATGATGTGATGTTGTATTCGTGTGGCATTGTATGCCTCTTGTATGTATCCCCATCTATTATGTAATGTTGATGTAATGATATCCACCTTGCAAAAGTGTTACAATATGCGGGTCTATCCTTGGTGGGACCTTCGAGTTCCTTTTGGATAGGGTCGCATATTGGGCGTGACAGTAGTCCACATCATCCATCCTAGTCCGAGTATGCCATTCCTTCGAGCTCTTTCGATCGATCAATTGTAAATTGCCTTAAGATGGTATGAAGAGTTTCAATGATCTATGGATCAAAAGTAATTCTTTTTGACACTTAAGGGAGCAGTTCAACGAGTCACCTTTTTCAAGGTGCCCCGTTACGGGATCATGGAAATTATTTCCTCGCCACCTTGACACCATCCACCATATTTCTAAGCATGGAATTGTTGCCCACAAAATCAAACCCCGTCGTTTGTTCTTCCATCCCTCTCGATGTGTTTTGTGTCTCAACTCAAGATGTTTCAACATCTCATTCTGCGAGTTGAGATTGTATAGTTTGATCTTTGAGAAGATCAATCCTAGTAGAGTTCCTTTCTGCCATCGTCGTCACGTGGATGAATATCTCAAAAGCGAGGATGTCAAGATCAACGTATGAAACAAATCAACAACCTTATGAGGTGCAACCTGGATCGTGAAGATTGTGTTGGTCTTGTGCTCCCCCTCCGTCTTCGTACCTCACGTCCTTAATCTCGGGACGAGATTCTTTTTTAGTGGGGGTGAGTTGTCACATCCCAGCTAGTCCATGCATTAGAGTGTTGCATCATGTCTACTTTCCATCAGAAACTTGAATTGAGGAATTTTCAAAATCGTCAGAAAACCTCTAAAAATAACCAACATTTACATCTTCTCAAATGAGTCCAAGAAAATGTTCCTGTTATTCTATAGAAATATTGGTAAGAGGTAAAATTCAAACCAATATTTTTGGAGTCACAGAAATATTTATTTTGGCCATTTGAATTAATACAATAACTATTTTCTTTGTATTTATATTTAATATATATTAAATATGACTCCAATAATTCTGGAAGTTTGTGAGTGGCTTGGTATTTATTTTAGCAAGCCATATAATAACCTACAAAATTTATTAAAATGATTTAGTTGCTAAACTAAATAAAAACAGAGGAAGAAAAATAGATAACAGAAACAAATAAAAAAGAGAGAGAATCTTACCTGGCCTCACCTGTGCAGCCCACCAAACGGCCCAGCACTGTAGCTGTCCGGCCCAGCCCACCACCGCCACCTCCCCTGTCGTCTTCCTCCTTTGCCAGGAGGACGGGCGCGTGCCCGATGCGTGCGCACCGCCGTGCGCCACCTCCTGCTTGCTGCCCGCGCCCCTGGACGTCTGGACGACCTCAACGTCGTCGCCCCGACCCGCTGGACCCCTCCATTCGCCCCCAACTACTCTCCCTCGCCCGTTCCCCACCATGGACGAAACCTCCATGGACGCACCGCCGTAACCCCGCGCCCACAACCACTCCCTCGCTCCATCTCTGCCTCCCCGAGCTCCGTATCATCTCCAGCTTCATCCTCGACAAGCCAACCCTCGCCGGACGCCCTGCAGCGCCGTCCCAACGCCTTCTTCTTCCTCGGGTCACCGAGATCGCCTCCGCCGCCCAGCTCGCTCCGTCCCTCCCTGAGCTCACCGACTCGCTCGTCGTGTTCTACGTGAGATTCTGATCATCCTCCCCCTCTCTGTTCTCTCTCTTGCATGCCGTAGCTGCCATGCCCCTCTCGCCCGACTGCGCCGCCGCCTGCACTCGCCGCCGACACGACTCCGGCGACCATTTGGTCCGGGCGTCGTGTTCAACATACTCGCCGCCTCGCGTAGCTGCTATAGGTGCCACGAACACGATACCATAGCCACTACAGCGCCATAGCCACAAATACCGAACGTCGGCGCCGCCCCGAGCTTGTTTCCGGCGAGCTCCAGCCGTCCCTGCTGCTGCCGCATGCCTCCCTTGATGCGGGCGAGCCCCAGCTCCCCGCGCATGCTCTCGGCCGCCCGTTTGGTCGCCGGAGACGCAAACCCGAGCCCCTTCACCACGTCTGGCCTCGCCGGCGTCATGTCGCCGGTGGGTTTGACCCCGTTGACCGTTGACTGGGTGGGCCCAGTTTGACCCCCTGGGTCACTGACGTGTGGGCCGCCCTTGTTAATTATTAGTTAGGTTAGTTTAGCGGTAATTAACCTAGATTAGTGCTTAACCTAACACTAACTAACTCTGTTTAGTTAGTTAAATAACCACTGACTTGTGGGTCC
Organism: Triticum dicoccoides; assembly: GCF_002162155.2. NCBI lineage: Eukaryota > Viridiplantae > Streptophyta > Magnoliopsida > Poales > Poaceae > Triticum > Triticum dicoccoides. The sequence continues at coordinate 8,145 of NW_021288634.1, forward strand.
CACAGGTCAGGTTTGACTTGGCCGACCCAGTTGACCGCTGACGTCACCCTGACGCAGTGCTGACGCATTAATTCAATTACTGGAATTATTCTTATATAGGAAATTCCAGAAATAACTAAAACTTCTAAAAATCATAGAAAATCAACCGTAACTCCAAATCAAATAAATTATATATGAAAAATGATCAGAAAAAGACAATCTATCCATCTGCACTGGATTCATGCATGTTAGAACACATTAACCGTGCTATTTAGGTGAAACAGGTTAATGCACTATTATGACCTCTTAAAATGGGTTTGCATTTGAATCTTTGGTTCAAATGGACTCATCTCAATCTGTTCTAGCTTGCATTAGCCAAAACATATTCTTATTGCCATGTCATAGCATGCATCATATTGTGCATTGCATTGATCGTGTTTCTTCTCTATTTGTCGGTGTTGTTCCCCCTCTGTAGACGTTGTACCAACGTTGTGATCGTTGACACTGATGAAGACTCAATGCTATCTTCAGAAGTGCCAGGCAAGCAAAACCCCTTGTTCATTCCGATACAATCCTACTCTCTAGCTCCTGCTCTCTTTTACTCCATTAGGACAACAACGATTCATCTGTTACTTGCTGCGGTAGCTGAACCCCTTTATACTCTGCATGACCTGTCATTGCCACAGTAAATAGATGAAACCCACTGGCATGAGTAGGAGTTGTTTGAGCCCTGTTGTTCCTACTCATTCATGCTTGTTTGTCATGCCTGCTACTGCTTAGAGTTGAGTCAGGTCTGATTCATCGGGGATGAATCGGAGGTGTGTAAACATGTCCTACTGTGTGTGAGCTAAGTGTGTGAACACAATTTGGTAAAGGTAGCAGTGAGAGGCCATGTAGGAGTACATGGCGGGTTGTCTCATTGCAGCCGTCCTCAGGAACTGAGTTCTCTGTTTGTGATCCTTGAAACAGTTACTACCACGCATTGGGCCCGAAACCAATGGACCCTCTCGACTTATTAACTGCCCTTGCCCTCTGTCCAGGAGTTGCAACTAGTTTCTGGTGTTTGTAGATATCTGTTGGAGGCTGTGCATAGCGCTGACCCTAGGGGTGGGCTATGATGCGGTAGATACACCGTGGCACGGTGTACCGGGCGCCCGTTTGATGTCTCGGGAACCCTGCACACATCGTTTGGGGCTGTGAGCGAAACTCCGGCCGGATATCCTCGCGGATGGAATCCGAATAGGCGATAAACCTGGACTAGAGACTTGTGTGGTTAGTCAGGTCGTGGCCGACTCCCTCACCAGGCTTCCGCTTGAAGGTTGCCGAGATACACGATGTGTACATGGTGGTAAGTGGCGAGAGCGTGTGTGAAGAAGTACACCCCTGCAGGGTTATAAATGATCTATTCGAATAGCCGCATCCATGGTAAAGGACTTCTGGGTTGCCTATAACAGTTCATAGACAAGTGGAAGTGTATACTCTAAAATATGCAAGATAAGCGTGAGTGCTATGGATGGCGTTCTCGTAGGGAGACGGGAGCGGATCCATAGTGGTGTATTGATATGGTGAATATGTGGACTCGTGTGCGCCACCTCAAAAGAGTTACTTGCAGTAGTAGTTCAGGATAGCCACCGAGTCAAAGCTGGCTTGCTGCAGTTAAACCCCACCACCCCCTTTGTTGATAATTATGCATATGTAGTTAGTTCTGATGTAAGTCTTGCTGGGTACATTTGTACTCACGTTTGCCTATTTTATGTTTTTGCAGAGAGATTTCGGTCTCTTTAGTAGTTCCGCGTGGACTTCGACGTTTAGCTTGTTACCTCAGCTATGATCTTGTGCCCTCAACAAGATCTGGTGGATAGTCAGGCTTCTAAGCTTTTTCATTTGTAGATGTCTGTACTCAGACATGATAAGCTTCCGCTTGTGCTTGACTTGTATGCTCTGAATGTTGGGTCATGAGACCCATGTTTGTAATATCTCACTCCTCGGAGCCTATTGAATAAAATACTTGAGATGTAGAGTCATGTTGTGATGCCATGTTGTATTTGCACATATCGAGCATATTGTGTGTATGTTATTGAAACGCTTGGTATGTGTGGGATCTGACTATCTAGTTGTTTATCCTTAGTAGCCTCTCTTACCGGGAAATGTCTCCTAGTGCTTCCATTGAGCCATGGTAGCTTGCTACTACTCCAGAACACTTAGGCTGGCCGGCATGTGTCCTTCTTCATTCCTGTGTCTGTCCCTTCGGGGAAATGTCACGCGATGAATACCAGAGTCCTGTTAGCCCGCTTTAGCCCGGTTCACCGGAGTCCTGCTAGCCCAGTGCTACAGCTCGGATTCACTCGCTGATGACCGACACGTTCGATGCTGGGTCATGGATGCCTGTCCCTGTAAGTTTGTGCCACTTTGGGTTTACGACTAGCCATGTCAGCACGGGCTCCTTATCATATGGATGCTAGCGACACTATCATATATGTGTGCCAAAAGGCGCAAACTGTCCCGGGCAAAGGTAAGGCGACACCCGTGGGAATACCGTGCGTGAGGCCGCAAAGTGATATGAGGTGTGACATGCTAGATCGATGTGGCATTGAGTCGGGTTCCTGACAGCTTAGAAGTACTTTGTGTTGGTTGGATGAATCTGAGATTGTGTGATGCATATTCTATAATCATGCCCACAGATACTTGAGGTGACAATGGAGTATCTAGGTGACATTAGGGTTTTGGTTGATTTGTATTGTAAGGTGTTATTCTAGTACGAACTCTTTTATAGATTGATCCGAAAGAATAACTTTGAGGTGTTTTCGTACCCTACCATAATCTCTATGTTTGTTCTCCGCTATTAGTGGCTTCGGAGTGACACTTTGTTGCATGTTGAGGGCTTGCTATATTATCTATCTATGTTATTATTGTTGAGAGAACTTGCACTAGTGAAAGTATGAACCCTAGGCCTTGTTTCCTATCATTCCAATACTGTTTACGCTCACGTTTATCACTTGTTACCTTGTTGTTTTTATTATTTCAGATTACAAATAGCTTTATCTACCATCCATTTTGCACTTGTATCACCATCTCTTCGCCGAACTAGTGCACCTATACAATTTACCATTGTATTGGGTGTGTTGGGGACACAAGAGACTTTTTGTTATTTGGTTGCAGGGTGGTTTGAGAGACACCATCTTCATCCTACGCCTCCCACGGATTGATAAACCTTAGGTCATGCACTTGAGGGAAATTTGCTACTGTCCTACAAACCTGTGCACTTGCAGGACCAACAACGTCTACAAGAAGAAGGTTGCGTAGTAGACATCAAGCTCTTTTCTGGCGCCGTTGCCGGGGAGGCTAGGTAAGTGAAGGTATATCTTTAGATCTTGCAATCGAATCTTTTTGTTTCTTGTTTTAGCACTAGTTTAGTTTATAAAAGAAAACTACCAAAAAGAAGGGAATTGAGTATGTCTCATACGCTTCACCTTTTTAATATCTTTCGTGAGTATGATGGAAAGGAAAATTGTGCCAAAGTGTTAGAAGAAGAATGCATTAAAATGTTTGTCACTAAATCTTTGAATGATGAGCATGATTGCAATGTTGTTAGTACGAATTCTTTGAATATCCATGATGCTAATGATGATTGCACTAGTTATGATGAAAATATCTCTTATGAGTTGTCAACTTTTGTGGAGTGCATGTTTGCATGAACACACAAAATAGAGAAGATATTTATTGCAAGAGGCATAAGTACTTAGAAACCAAATTGTTGCAAGAAGAGCTAGATGAATGTGCTGAAAGATTCAATATTTTTCGCGCTCCTTGTGAACTTTGCAATGAACATGGTCATTTAAAGCTCCAATGCTATTTGTTTCATGATCAAGTCGTGTCCAAATATTGTGATAATTTCATTACCCTTGAGCATCATAAAGAGCTTAGCCTTCTTTTGGGTTATGAAGAAATGAAACGTATAACTAAG
>NW_021288635.1:0-873 GCF_002162155.2 Triticum dicoccoides
CCCCTGGCCACCTCCTGCTTCCTCTCGTCGCCCTGGACCCCGTCCGCGACGCCACGCACCCCCCCAGGCCTCTCACTCTCTCCCCGAGCTCCTCTCCTCCTCTGGCTCTCTCGCGCGCAGCCACCGAACACACCCGCCGCCGCCGACGAGCTTCCCCGTGGCCACCGGCCACCCCTAGCCTCGCCGATGCGCCCAGGAGCTCCCCCTCGACCCCTCCTTCCTCCCCACCGACCCACGGCCCTACGGACGCGCCACAACGCCGCCGGCATCGCCGTTTCCATCGCCGGCCGCCGAGGATCTTCACCGTCAATTCGCCACCATCGTCGCTTCCCCGAGCTCGCTGACCCTCCCTGCACGATCCCCGTGAGTCCCTGCTTCGTTTCCCCCTTACCCCAAGCCCGATTACGAGCTCTAGCCGCCCCCTCTACCGGAGCCGAGACGCTCCACCGCACGGACTCATCGCCGGCGAAGCCCCGGTGACCAAATGGCCCCGCGCGTGCGTCCGTTGCACTCGCAACGACCCGTGGAGCAACGCTAGCGTGGCAGCTAGCTTGTTTGCAAGCTGCAGCGCTAACCCCGCACCCACCCGAGCTCCGGCCGCCGCCTCGGGCTCCATTCCGGGAACCCCGGCCACCCCCGCACCTCCCGTTGGCCCCCCTAGATGCGCACGGGCACGGGCTACCTTCTGGTGCCCTTCGCACGTCCAGCCGCCGCCCGTAGCGCAACCCCGGTGAACTTCCGCCGCGTTTCGGGTCGCCGCCGGCCGAACTCCGGTGGCCAGTGACGTGGCGCTGTCATTAGCCACTAATGACGCGCTAACCAACCCCCTAGGCCACTGACAGCGGGCCCCACCCCTGGTCAAACCCCAGTCAG
>NW_021288636.1:0-2478 GCF_002162155.2 Triticum dicoccoides
CTGCAGCTCCACCTCATACCTTTTACCTTACCCATAAGCTTAAATAGTCTTGATCGCGAGGGTGCGAGATTGCTGAGTCCCCGTGGCTCACAGATACTTCCAAAACCAGCTTGCAGGTGTCGATGAGTCCGTGCAGATGACGCAACCAAGCTCAGGAGGAGCTCGATGAAGATCTTGTCCTTTGTGTTGTTTTGTTCTAGTTGATCAGTAGTGGAGCCCAGTTGGGGTCGATCGGGGACCTTTGTCGCATTTGGGGTTCTTATTTTATTTTGGCTCCGTAGTCGGGCCCTGATTGTATTTGGTTGTTGTAATGCTTTATTCATGTAATTGTGTGAAGTGGCGATTGTAAGCCAACTATGTATCCCTTTTCCTTATGTATTACATGGGTTGTGTGAAGATTACCTCACTTGCGACATTGCTTTCAATGCGGTTATGCCTCTAAGTCGTGCTTCGACACGTGGGAGATATAGCCGCATCGAGGGCGTTACACCGCTGCGGCTGGTTCTTCCTTCACCCCGGCGAGCCCCCCCACCCCCTGAAAATTGACTGACCCAAAAGTCGATTCAGTCGACTGAAGTGTAGCTAAATCGGAGCAGCATCGCAATCAAGAGCAAGAGCGAGAGCAGTAGCGCAAGCAAGAGAAATAGCAAGAGCAGACTAGGCAGGGGACCGAGAGCAAGAGCAGAGCAGCAGCGCGAGCGAGAGCTAAAGCAGCAGCAGCTCCTACTGATGTGGACGTCGCCGCCGAGGGAGCGATGTTGTGGAGGAAGTGTCCGGCGACGCCACCGTGGATGGAGCCGCGCCGTGTCGGCTCGGGACCTAGCGCCGACAGCACCATGAGATCGAATCAAGAAGAAAATGCGGCTATTAGTGTACAACCTCTTTGGTGGCGCCGATTAGGCCGCAGCTTCATCCGAGGAAACGGTGATGATGATGCTCTTCTGGTGGTGCAGGTGAAGACGGCGGTGTGGGAATGGAGGTGGCGCGAAAGACGAGGGGAACGTTGGGGCAGCTCCTTGGAGGTGGAGGACGGGGTGGCTGAACCGGCGGGACGATGAGATCGACGACGGATCCTCATCCGGTATGGTGGATGAGGGACGTCAAGGTGTTGCTGTGGACGACATCGTCGGGGAAGAGGCTCCGGCTGGGTGGCGGACGGAACAAGGTGTGGGGTTTCGTCACGGGTTTTCGCGGCCTCAGTGTACGAATGGGTGGGTGGATGGGATGGCAGTGGTGAACCATGGCTTAGAGACATGCTTGTCTGAAATGTGGGGTAAGTTACGAAAGTACCCCCACCGATTTGAGGCGGTTCTTTCTGTTCAGGGGTACCACGGGCATTTCGCGTGTCGGGATTTCACAGGAGGTGGGAGTTTTCGCGCATGTTGTAATTTTGGAATAGCAAGGCGCGTGTTGAGATGGAGGGAGTTGTCAGAGCACAACGAGAAAAAGATATATCTTAAATATTTCGGGCTAACAAGGCGCGGGTTGAAAATTCCGGACAAGCCTAACGTGTACTATACCAAATCAATGCGCACTAAAAATGTCATTCAAAACTTTTAATTCATGTTATGTTCAATTAAAATATTTCGCTACGTGTATAATGCATGCAACCTACTACTCAAATGAACGTTTTAGTGCATTCCAAATGTATATACTACCGCTTCAATATGAACTAAATTTGAATTCGTTTCTCTATTTGAATAAGATCTACAGTAATGATTGTTGTGAAGTCAAATCATTTGAATTCATTTCTCTGTTTTAATAAGATCTACAATCATCATTATTGTCAAGTTAAACCATCGTTTGTGTATTATCTTCACAGCACACCACATGATTAGTCTCGAGTTACATATGAACTATGTGTACTATATGAACTCGAACTAGATTTTTTGAATCCACTTTATTTTGATTTCAAATCACATTACATTTCTAGCTCTATCTAGATCTTCATAATCTAAACCATGTCTCATATGTATAATGTGTTTATCACATTATGTATGGTGCCCCGCCCCCTACGCCTACAAGTATTTAGATGTGAGTTGCAAACACCACACATTACCACAAATTCAAATAAAATGTGAGAATGTTCGATATATAGTATTGTTTAGATTGTTCGATATTTAGTTGTAAGCTGCAAACGCCACACATTATCACAAATTCAAATAAAATGTGAGATTGTTTGTTGTATAGTATGGTTTAGATTGTTCGGCATTTAGCTGTGAGTTGCAAACGCCATGCATTATCACATTATGGTATAACATGTGCACAACACGTGTATCACTGCTATATTCATGCATGCAATCTTTAAAACACTATGATCTCCTATTCAAATATATGAATCCGCTTTCATATCAAATTATCACAATCCTCTAACCCTTGTAGCTACCACTAACTTTCTCTCATGCATGCACACGCCCTCCCCCTCCCTCGGCATTCTATCCACCGGGCACATTCATTTTTTTCTTTAGGTCGTTCTCC
>NW_021288637.1:0-879 GCF_002162155.2 Triticum dicoccoides
AATTATATATTTTATATTATAATAATGCAGATGAATCGGCAATGGATGTACGGTAACCGACTCTCCCGCGAGTTCACTACGGGTTTGAAAGATTTCCTCGTAGTGGCTAATGCGAACAAGCAGAAGGGTTTTGTTATCTGTCCATGTGTTGAATGTAAGAATCAGAAGGGTTACTCTTCCTCAAGAGAAGTTCACCTGCACCTGCTTCGGCACGGTTTCATGCCAAGCTATAATTGTTGGACCAAGCATGGAGAAAGAGGGGTTATAATGGAAGAAGATGAAGAAGGGGATGATTTCATCGATGAAAGCTATCTTGCTCATTTCGGTGATACTTTCATGGAGGATGCTGAAGGTGAAGGGGAAGGTGAAGGGGAAGGTGAAGGTGAAGAAGAGGCACGTGATGAGACCGTTGATGATCTTGGTCGGACCATTTCTGATGCACGGAGACGCTGCAAAACTGAAAAGGAGAGGGAGAATTTGGATCGCATGTTAGAGGATCACAGAAAGTCATTGTACCCCGGATGCGATGATGGTCTGAAAAAGCTGGGCTGCACACTGGATTTGCTGAAATGGAAGGCACAGGCAGGTGTAGCTGACTCGGCATTTGAAAACTTGCTGAAAATGTTGAAGAATATGTTTCCAAAGAATAACGAGTTGCCCGCCAGTACGTACGAAGCAAAGAAGGTTGTCTGCCCTCTAGGTTTAGAGGTTCTGAAGATACATGCATGCATCAACGACTGCATCCTCTACCGCGGTGAATACGAGAATTTGAATGAATGCCCGGTATGCACTGCATTGCGTTATAAGATCAGAGGCGATGACCCTGGTGACGATGTTGAGGGCGAGAAACCCAGGAAGAGGGTTCCCGCCAAGGTGATG
>NW_021288638.1:0-2008 GCF_002162155.2 Triticum dicoccoides
AAACATGGCAACATTATTTATGGCCCAAAGAATTTGTTATACATTCTGATCATGAATCTTTGAAACATATTAAAAGTCAAGCTAAACTGAATCGTAAACATGCTAAATGGGTTGAATTCATTGAGACTTTCCCTTATGTCATTAAACACAAGAAGGGAAAAGAAAATGTTATTGCTGATGCATTGTCTCGTCGCTATACTATGCTTTCACAACTTGACTTCAAAATATTTGGTTTGGAGACCATCAAAGATCAATATGTGCATGATGCTGATTTTAAAGATGTAATGCAGAATTGTAAAGAAGGAAGAATGTGGAACAAGTTTGTCGTTAACGATGGATTTGTGTTTCGTGCTAACAAGCTATGCATTCCAGCTAGCTCCGTTCGTCTTTTGTTGTTGCAGGAGGCGTATGGAGGAGGATTAATGGGACACTTTGGCGTGAAGAAGAAGGAGGACGTACTTGCTACACATTTCTTTTGGCCAAAGATGAGAAGGGATGTTGAGCGTTTTATTGCTCGATGCACTACATGTCAAAAAGCTAAGTCACGACTCAATCCTCATGGTTTATATATGCCTTTGCCTGTACCTAGTGTTCCTTGGGAGGATATATCTATGGACTTTGTTTTAGGTTTACCTCGAACAAAGAAGGGGAGGGATAGCATATTTGTTGTCGTGGATAGATTCTCGAAAATGGCACACTTTATACCATGTCATAAAAGCGATGATGCTGTTAATGTTGCTGATTTGTTCTTTCGTGAAATTATTCGCTTGCATGGTGTGCGAAATACTATTGTTTCAGATCGTGATACTAAATTTCTTAGCCACTTTTGGAGATGTGCTAAGTTGGGGACTAAACTGCTTTTTAGTACTACTTGTCACCCCCAAACTGATGGACAAACTGAAGTCGTCAATAGAACGTTGTCTACTATGCTTAGGGCTGTTTTGAAGAATAATAAGAAAATGTGGGAGGAATGCTTGCCTCATATTGAATTTGCTTATAATCTTTCATTGCATTCTACTACTAAGATGTGCCCTTTTGAAGTTGTGTATGGTTTCCTACCTCGTGCACCTATTGATTTGTTGCCTCTTCCATCTTCGGAGAAGGTTAATTTTGATGCTAAACAACGTGCTGAATTGATTTTAAAAATGCATGAGTTAACTAAGGAAAACATTGAGCGTATGAATGCTAAATATAAACTTGCTGGAGATAAGGGTAGAAAACATGTTGTGTTTGCACCTGGAGATCTTGTTTGGTTACATTTGCGTAAGGATAGATTTCCTGATTTGCGCAAATCAAAGCTAATGCCACGTGCTGATGGTCCCTTTAAGGTGTTAGAGAAAATAAATGATAATGCATATAAACTTGAGCTGCCTGCAGATTTTGGGGTTAGTCCCACTTTTAACATTGCAGATTTGAAGCCTTATTTGGGTGGGGAAGATGAACTTCCGTCGAGGACGACTTCATTTCAAGAAGTGAAGGATGATGAGGACATCAATACAATTGTTACACCCACAGCCCCTGGTGCTATACATACTGGACCAATTACTAGAGCTGCACGCCAACTAAATTACCAGGTATTTTCGTTTCTTGGTAATGATTCTAATGTTCATGAGAATATGATGCTGCCTAAATTGGATACATTTGTTTTGCTTACAAATGAAGGGCCTAGCTTGGAGAAGGATGAACATTGGAGCAAGAACAAGCATGGAGATGATGGCATGCGCAAGGGGAACAAGAACGGAGTTACAAGTGATGATTTCAGGACTTTGAAGCCACCATAATGGGTGCATGAAGCCTTGGACGAAATATACAAGATGCCACTTCATAAATTTCGTCCCGAGGCTATTTTAGGTGCTGCGTCACCTTATTATTGGGCCAGGCCCATGTAATTTCGAAATACATAAGTATAGGCTATTTTTAGAGTCCGTATGTGTGGGGAAACAAGAGATAGGGTTGATTTCGGACCCCTCCACCAAGGGCCACGAAATTCCCCCCTCTTCCTCCATAT
>NW_021288639.1:0-777 GCF_002162155.2 Triticum dicoccoides
TAGAAATTAAAGGGAACAATCCTTTGCCGACACGGTTCGTGCAATCACATCGGCATACTCCTCCAAACTTTTGTTTTTCTACAACTTCTATTTTTAGTTTAGCATTCTCAGCGGTGCTTGTTGCTCCTCGAAGTAGTTTGGATGCAACAACCAAGTTCTGAATTCCAACAGCAAAACTGACGATTGATGGTCATGGTTCTGTAGAAATTAAAGGGAACAATCCTTTGCCGACACAGTTCGTGCAATCACATCCGCATACTCCTCCAAACTTTTGTTTTTCTACAACACCTCCAAACTTTTGTTTTTCTACAACTTTTATTTTTAGTTAGCATTCTCAGCGGTGCTTGTTGCTCCTCGGAGTAGTTTGGATGCAACAACCAAGTTCTGAATTCCAACAGCAAAACTGACGATTGGCGGTCATGGTTCTGTAGAAATTAAAGGGAACAATCCTTTTATTTTTAGTTTAGCATTCTCAGCGGTGCTTGTTGCTGCTCGTAGCAGTTTGGATGCAACAACCAAGTTCTGAATTCTAACAGCAAAACTGACGATTGGCGGTCATGGTTCTGTAGAAATTAAAGGGAACAATCCTTTGCCAACACGGTCGTGCAATCACATCTGCATACTCCTCCAAACTTTTTTTTCTACAACACCTCCAAACTTTTGTTTTTCTACAACTTTTATTTTTAGTTTAGCATTCTCAGCGGTGCTTGTTGCTCCTCGGAGTAGTTTGGATGCAACAACCAAGTTCTGAATTCCAACAGCAAAACTGACGATTGG
>NW_021288640.1:0-1322 GCF_002162155.2 Triticum dicoccoides
AGGTGCAGCTGAGCCTGGGCACCAAAATGCCTCACTCCTTCCCCTTGCACTACCCTGAGAAGTAGCCATCCAAGTGAAGGTGGTAAACTTGATCTTCCATATGGCCTTCCCTAAACCCTAAACCCTAAACCAACAACAATTATAGCTGCCAGGAGCACTAAACCGAGCACGTACAACAATCCTAAAAAATAACAACCTCCAGAAGGAAGGCTAACCCCGTTTTCTGTAATTGCTGGCGCACCTACACATAAACACTGGGTTTAACTTGTATTGAGACTGGCTAGTGATTTCGTTAGGTTTTGTTGGAGCTGCTTGGATAAACTATTAATCAAGACAAGCGAGAACTGATTTGGCCTAGAATTATGTGGAATATTCACTTAGAGAGAAAAGTCTATTTTAGCTAAGAAAGGGAGAAAGATAAAATAGGAACTTCCAGCTGATTGTTTCTTTTCCATTAAGGAATCCAGTTTAGCTCCCTCAAAGAACTATTAGCTAGGAGCTCATATATTCCACTCAATAGTCAATACTATATAAATCAGTGATAGAAACTCCTCTACATATCTTGTGCATACTTGTATGCAATTAGAATCTGTAAGCATTCATGGACATAAGATTTTCATAGAAAAATTTGAACTGAATATGAAATGATTAGGATGAATGCCAACAAACTGAGCTAACATAGCTCAGTTTTCTACCACTTCATGGAGCTTGGTATCGCAGAGCTCACATGTTCTTGCTACAAGTGAAGGGAAACTAAAAGCTACAGATTACACATTAGTGTAGTTGCTACACAGGCCCAAATATAATCTTTCACTACTTTCTTGCATTCAGGTGGTTCTGCATCCATGTCTACGAAATGGTGTTTTACATCACATCCCTTGAACAGAGCCCCAGAGGGGAGGGGAGCACCTTGAACCGAATGAGGAGAGATTTCCAGGGGACATTAAGCATGAGATTAAGGGGCAATTAGCATTAGTCCAACGTTAATTGTTACAATCATGAAGCGGATGGCTGAGATTGTTTGGATTCCAGAGACAATGGTGCTTTCTATAGGGGTACCGGGGTAGTGATATTTGTTGTACTAAGATTTCCTCTTTCTAATATCCAAGATCAGATCAGATCAGCACCCACAAAAATAAAAATAAAATATCCAAGATCAGAAACATTCAATATATTCAATACTCATGTGCATCTTTTTCCGACTGAATATTGATAGCTGTTTTGACTGGATTGAGCACACATGGTTCGACAAAAGTCATGATTCATTTTGCTGATCACTACCTTATCATCATTCTAGGGATGATACTAAATTGGCTTGCACT
>NW_021288641.1:0-1725 GCF_002162155.2 Triticum dicoccoides
ATGAGAACAAAGTATGGACTTTGATAGATTTGCCCGATGATCGGCAAACCATAGAAAATAAATGGATCTTTAAGAGGAAGACGGACGCTGATAGTAGTGTTACTATCTACAAAGCTAGACTTGTCGAAAAAGGTTTTTGACAAAGTTCAAGGTGTTGACTACGATGAAATTTTCTCACTCGTAGCGATGCTTAAGTCTGTCCAAATCATGTTAGCAATTGCCGCATTTTTATGAAATCTGGCAAATGGATAAACAAAACTACATTCCTTAATGGATTTAAAGAAGAGTTGTATATGATGCAACCAGAAGGTTTTGTCAATCCTAAAGGTGCTGACAAAATACGCAAGCTCCAACGATCCATCTATGGACTGGTGCAAGCATCTCAGAGTTGGAATATATGCTTTGATAAGTTGATCAAAGCATATAGTTTTATACAGACTTGCGGTGAAGCCTGTATTTACTAGAAAGTGAGTGGGAGCACTACAACATTTCTGATAAGTATATGTGGATGACATATTGTAGATCGGAAATAATGTAGAATTATTCTGCAAAGCATAAAGGAGTGTTTGAAAGGAGTTTTTCAAAGAAAGACCTCGGTGAAGCTGCTTACATATTGAGCATCAAGATCTATAGAGATAGATCAAGATGCTTGATAAGTTTTTTCAATGAGTACATACCTTGACAAGATTTTGAAGTAGTTCAAAATGGAACAGCCAAAGAAAGAGTTCTTGCCTGTGTTACAAGGTGTGAAATTGAGTAAGACTCAAAAACCCGACCACGGCAGAAGATAGAAAGAGAATGAAAGTCATTCCCTATGCCTTGGCCATAGGTTCTATAAAGTATGCCATGCTATGTACCAGATCTATTGTATACTCTATGCTAAGTTTGGCAAGGGCGTACAATAGTGATCTAGGAGTAGATCACTGGACAGCGGTCAAAATTATCCTTAGTGGAATAAGGATATGTTTCTCGATTATGGAAGTGACAAAAAGGTTTGTCGTAAAGGGTTACGTCGATGCAAGTTTTTGACACCAATCTGGATGATTCTGAGTCTCGATCTAGATACATATTGAAAGTGGGAGCAATTAGATAGAGTACCTCCGTGCAGAGCATTGAAGACATAGAAAATTGCAAAATACATAACGGATCTGAATGTGAAAGACCCGTTGACTAAGATTCTCTCACAAGCAAAACATGATCACACCTTAGTACTCTTTGGGTGTTAATCACATAGCGATGTGAACTAGATTACTGAATCTAGTAAATCCTTTGGGTGTTGGTCACATGGCGATGTGAACTATGGGTGTTAATCACATGATGATGTGAACTATCGATGTTAATCACATGGTGATGTGATCTAGATTATTGACTCTAGTGCAAGTGAGAGACTGAAGGAAATATGCCCTAGAGGCAATAATAAAGTTATTATTTATTTCCTTATATCATGATAAATGTTTATTATTCATGCTAGAATTGTATTAACCGGAAACATAATACATGTGTGAATATATAGACAAACAGAGTGTCACTAGTATGCCTCTACTTGACTAGCTTGTTAATCAAAGATGGTTATGTTTCCTAACCATGGACAAAGAGTTGTTATTTGATTAACGGGATCACATCATTAGTTGAATGATCTGATTGACATGACCCATTCCGTTAGCTTAGCACCCGACCGTTTAGTATGTTGCTATTGCTTTCTTCATGACTTATACATGTTCCTAT
>NW_021288642.1:0-1424 GCF_002162155.2 Triticum dicoccoides
ACAATATGATGCATGCTATGACATGGCAATATGAATGTGTTTTGGGCTAATGCACCTAAAACCAGATTAAATGAAGTTGGTTTGAATCCAAGATTCAAATTCAAACTCCATATGTGGATATTTAAATGCCATTAGTATGATTTGTGCTAAACAGCATCTATAAGTTGTTCTGACATGCATGAAAATGGTACAGATGGATTCCTTGAATTTTTCTGATAATTTTTCATATATAAATTATTTAATTTGGAGTTACGGTTGAATTTCTATGATTTATTGAAGTTTATACAATTTTCTGGATTTTCTGATTTATTTTTAAATCCAGAAAATACTTATTGCGTCAGCATTGCGTCACTATGACGTCAGCAGGTCAACAGACGCTGCTGGTGGTCAAACCTGACCAGTGGGGTCCACTGGTCAGTGACTGGGGCTGATTAGTGTCGCTGACATGTGGGCCCAGTCAACAACCACGTCAGCTTAGTCAAAGCTGACGCGTGGGGCCACTAGGATTAGTTAAAAACTAAACAGAAACTAATCTAGGATTAATTAGCAGGTGGGGCCCTGCTGTCAGTGTCACAGGGTTAATTAGCAGGGTCAAATCCCGGGTCAGTGGGGTCAAACCCACCGGCGACATGACGCCGGCGAGGCCCGAGACGGCGGCACGAGCCGGAAACGCGCTACAGGGCACGGGCGAGGCTGTGCTTGGGCTCGTTGGAGAGCCCTTGCTGGTGCGCATCGAATGGTGGTGGTGGCCGTGCCTGTGGTGGCCGGTACCGACGACGGCGAGCTCGTGAGCGGCGGCCGGAGTTCGGCCAACGGCGGGTTAGGCGATGCAGGGCGCTAGGGGAGGCGTTGGTGCGTGCTACGTGCTCCTGGTGAGGTGTGGAGCACGATGGTGTGCCCGGCTTCGAGCCACAGTGGCTCTGGCCACGACGGCGACGAGGCACGGCGGCGGCTAGCTTCGGCCGTGGTGGAAGATGGAGCTAGGGGACAAATCAGGTGCGGGGAGTGAGGGGAAGAGAAGAGGAGCTCACGGGGAGTCGGACGAGACGCTGAGTGGGCTCGGGGACGCCTCTGCAACGGCGAATTGACGACGGCGATCTCCGGGCACCGGAGATGAAGACGACGACGCTCCGGTCGACTGCGGCCTCCTCTGGTCGCGTGCGTCGCGTGTGTAGCTCCACGGGGTCAGGGCGGAGCTCAGGGATGCATAGAGGGAGCGAGGGGGTGGCTGGTGGCCGTGGCGAACGGCGTCGGTGGCGACGGGCTCCGCTCGGGCAGAGAGGGAGAGGGAGCAGAGGGGGATAGGGACGGAGGGAGAGACGCGGGAGAGTGAGGGAGGGTCGAGGGAGCCGCGTGGCGTCTCCAGGGAGTAGCGGAGGCAAGCAGGGAGGCAGGAGGTGGCCTGGGCGTGTGCCCGCGCGCTC
>NW_021288643.1:0-1612 GCF_002162155.2 Triticum dicoccoides
CTGAAGTATTACCTTCTTTATGACAAGAATTTCATGAGAATTGCACCACCTTTTGTGAATTCTTGACATAGTGATACTTCTCGCCATCCTTTTTCATTCCTCGGTTCCGTGTTGTTGCAGCCGGAGTGCCGACAAGTGAATCATGGTGTGTGAAATCAATACTCCCAGCAACCTCGTTGCTTGGTAGCTAAAGGATAATAATTTCATTCTTAGCGTGTTGGTTTTTGAATCATCCTTCTAAGACTGATCGTGCTACCTAGTCCTTATTTCGGTGCACCCTTCGATTGATGAGTTAGGATCTTGTCAAGTCCTCACTCATTTGATCATATCGTCTTGCCCTCAAAAGCGAGATTGTTCTCGAGCTTAGTAACATACCGGTGGTTCATGATTTTCTGAATATCTTCTCGGAAGTATCACCAGGTCGTCACCTGACCGTTATGTTGAGCTCGAGATCAAGTTGGTTTCTTGTGAACCACCTTCTCTCCCAGAATCGGTGTTAGATATCCCTGAGCTAGTTGGTTAAGCTAGACAACAACTTGGAGAGTTGGAGGATAAAAGCTTGCCTGACTTAGTTCGTTCCAAAGGGATAATCTTGTGTAGTGTGTGTTGAAGAAAGATGATATCTTCATCGATTGGTCCCTGTGATCAGTTGCTGGACCTATTGTCTTATCAATCCCTTGATTTGAGTGTGGGCTATCGTCAAATCAAATCAGTACCAACGATGCTCGTAATGTTGTCCTACTCGTGGTTGATCCCTCGAGCATACACCATTACATCTTTGGTCTGACCAATGCTATCACCGTGTTCACATGATGGTGGAAGTCCAGTGATATGGAAATTCCGATGAGTTGCTGTTGAGCCCATCAGTAGCATTTTGTCTCCCCCCATGAATCATGTTGAACATCAACCTAGTGTTGGAAACTTGTGTAAGCATTTCTTCGTGTTTCGTTCATGAAGTATATGTTTGGATGAAAGTAGTGACTTTCCCTAATTCATGTGCATATGATGCAAGTTGCCGCCATGAATTTGAGGAAGATTGTTTTGTTTCCTTGGAATCATCCCAAATCAGTCATGCACACGTGCGAAGTATTCTGTGGTCTGGAGACTTGCAACCTTTATTCCATATGTGTCCCGAGCACACCAAGCCACCGATTGATTTGTTCAAGGAGAAGAAGTTCCTTCATAAGAGCTAATCATATGACTTATGCAAGGACTTCGTTATCCACGGTGATGGTTCCCAACCAGAACTCGGTAGTGTTTTATTGTAAGACTACCATGTGATCATGTTTGTCTGAGACAACATGTTCACACGTGCGTAGCAGAACCAGCTCATGTTCTGGAGCTTGCTATCGTAGTTCATTCCCCGAGAATCTCGCAACGTCATCTCGTCGAATTGTGTTGCAAACTTTCATTTTTCTTCCTAGACTCGATGAGTCTGGAATATCCTAACACCAACCAGATCTGAATCTCAGGCAGATATGATGGTTGGAACATTTTCCAAGAACTATAATATTGGTCCCTCGATAACCGGTAAAGTGGATGTCGTGGCCAACACACCCAACCGGAAGACCTATTATTATAATATCTTGATTGAGGAAGTTGGCCACCTCCC
>NW_021288644.1:0-989 GCF_002162155.2 Triticum dicoccoides
TGATGAGGACATGACCACCTTGGATATGACCAAAAATATTGCATATATGCATATTTGTCAGGTGATTTCTAGTGCAAACTATTCAATAATCTATTTATGTTATCCAGAACAAAAATACTTCACACACTTTTGTGTTTTGTCTAATTGCAGGTGTATGGGACATTTGTACAATCCACATATGAAGATAAGGAAGAAAGAGATGTTTATTTGCTGTCCAAAAAGTTCTCTCGCGTCACTTTTGGCCCAAGAGAAGATAGAGTCCAAGTCTCTCACGTTCTGGATTCAGATTCGGACTGCACAGACACACCTGACTCAAAACGCACACAAGTTTTTCATACGGACTCCGAATTGGGTGATTCTTTTTTTGTTGGAAACTAGATTTCGTGCACTTTCCAACCCAATTAGAATCACCTTCAAATTCGTCCGGAGCGTTGAGTTGTGGACGAAACAATCTGATGCTGCAGTAGAATCCGAGTCAAACTACAAGTCCAAAGGTGTTACATCACCTCCACTTGGGCCCATTGGCCTTGTACGACCTAGATTTGTTTTAGGCTGCCTTGGGACGTCCTCCCACCTCCTTGGCCGCCACCCCTTGCTCCTATATAAGTAGATCCATCTAGTAGCTTTTCCTTGGGATTTGTTTAGTTAAAAGTTAGCCATTGCAACTTCGTGTACTTCGTTTGTGTCCAACGACCAGACCAAGACCGCTTCCGGATCCCCACCATTATCAATACCTCATATATATTTGCAATATTCAGATTGCTTTATCATATTCTTGCTCGTTCTTCGATTGCTTGCAGGAATAGACCTTCGTGGTCAGGCTGACCGTGCTTCCGGCATCGTCAGTAACCTCAGGAGATTGGTTTAGCAATTGCTAAGGCGCAACGTCGTGCACGTTTGTAGTCGGATCGTCAAAGTCGTCTCCACCAAATCGATAGTTATCATCTCATCGAAAGATCGGGACCCTCGCCTCTATCAAGTGGTATCAG
>NW_021288645.1:0-1233 GCF_002162155.2 Triticum dicoccoides
GATCGTCTATAAGCTAACTAAGCTAATTATGCAATTTTTGACATAAGTAAGCTAAGTACAGATCGTTTTAGAGCTAACTTAGGTAAAATGGATGGTTTTGGAGGTCAGTAAGCTTATTAAGTCATTTTGGAGGTGAAGAAGCTAAGTCTAGGTCATTATGGTAAGCATTGGAGGAAATAAAGCTAAGTCTAGGTCATTATGGTAAGCATTGGAGGAAATAAAGCTAAGTCTAGGTCTTTATGCATGTGTTAAGCAAAACACTAGATAAACTTACCAAGATGTAGGAGGTGTAGGAGCGGGGTGGCTCGTGTCGGTAGCTGGAGAAGGATCGTGCGATGCTTGTCTGGAGTTACGCTGCACCAAAGATCATTTCCAATGTCTTGTTAGCATGATGACACTCAAATGTTAAGACTAGCAAGTAATGCCCATTCAAATAAAACTCACCATGGTCACAGGAGCAATCACTGGCATCGGCGGAGCGGTCTGACCTGTCTTCTCGCACACAGACTGCACATTTGGTTTTGATGACTCAGTCATACTAGTTAGTAATGAGACAAACACTACATGAATGTTTTGGCTAATCTGCAGAAGAAACTTACCACAAGGAGCTCATACATGGCCCTTGCCTGCATGTCATTCCGTGCCCTCTCCTCCTCCATCATCTTTGTCGTCCTCTCCTCCAATTCCCGCTGCCTCTCCGCCGCCTCCGCCAGAAGTTTCTCTGTTCTATCTCTCTCACTCTGTATAGCAGCCTGCAACACCACTCACATGACCATTTGTAATCATTGATGGAAGCGCACACAATGTAATGGAGAAAGATAACTGAGTACGTATCACTAACCTTGATGGCGAGTTGCACTGGCCGTTCACGAGGCCTTATCTCAGGAGCGGAGCTCGACTGGCGCGCCTTGATCTCTGGGAGAGTGCTAGGACAACGGATAAGTCCATCTCCAATGGCTATGGAGCCATGGGACCTCCCGCCACCAGATATCATCAACAACTCTGGATCAATGGGACCCTGGCTCGGGTTAAAGTCCTCCCCTTTCCTCGCCTTCCCCTCATCTCTATATCTCACGAGCTTGTTGTGGGAGGAGATGTTGGTGAAGTTGTTTGCATCATCGAGGTCAGACTGAGAGAAAGCCTTGACTTTCTTGAAAGAGGCAGTGTGGGCCATGGCATACAGGTCGTACACCTCTGGCACCTTATCCGCCTTATTGTAGCGTGCCTGAAAGA
>NW_021288646.1:0-1154 GCF_002162155.2 Triticum dicoccoides
TTATAAGACGGTGCGCGGGGTGCGGGGGGTCGGCGGCGGCGGTTGAGTAGGGGAATCGAGGGTGCGGGGGGTCGGCGGCGGCGGCCGGTGGACTGGGGGGGTGCTCGGCGGCGAGGGGGGCCGGATCTGGCGCGGTGGGATAGCGATCGAGATGGAGGGGGATCGAGATCGAGTGTCCATGAAATTTAAAAATATTCATGATAGTTCAAAAAGTACCCATGAAATACAATCGAGAAATGAAGGCTAAGATTTAAATACAATCAATCTTAGCTAGCTATCTGTTCACAATCTTCTTGCCCTTCTTTTTCGCAAACCGAGTTCTTCTGTGGAACGGACGTCCTTTAGGTAGGGTGGTCCTGCTTCTTCTTGTGGTGTATGCTGCTACTTCATCATCGTCGTCATGTTCGATCCTCGGGTCGCCGTACTTGTCGAAGTCTTGCTCATTGGCTACTCCATCCATTCCGATGATCTTCCTTTTGCCTCTCCTCACGACAACACGACTGGGCTTTGGCGGGTCGGTAATGAAGAAGCATTGGTCCACTTGGGAAGCCAGTACCCATGGCTCATTTTTCGCGGTGACGTTTGCGCCCACGGTCTTGGATTTGGCTTCGGGTATAACCATGGTGGTGAAATACCGGTCTTCTTTTATGACGTTCTTGGCCCATCTGACACGGAACATCGGGACCTTCTCACCAGCGTAGCTCAGCTCCCAGATCTCCTCGATCCTTCCGTAGTATCTGTCCTTGTCGTTACCGGTGTAGGATTCCATCGTTACCCCGGAGTTCTGATAACCATCGCTCTTCATGTCCTTGGCCTCGGTGTAGAATGTGTAGCCGTTGATATCGTACGCCTCATAGGTCATCAGGTTGTGCTCGGCGCCCTGTGACAAGGCGAATATGAGTTGTTCTTCCGCGGAAGAATCCTCATGTAAAGGGTACGACAGAAGCTTATGCTTGAACCAACGCGTGAAACATGAGTTGTGCTCTTTGAGTGTATCTCCGTCCGTCCTCTGTTGGCCTCGGTCATTGTACGTCTTTTTAATAAAGGTTTTGTGCTCTACCACCCAAGGATCGACCACGTCTATGTGTTGTAGCGCGACTAGGTTTGCTCTTTCAAAGTCGGCGAGTCGACCCTCGAAGTCGACATGCATTTCG
>NW_021288647.1:0-1596 GCF_002162155.2 Triticum dicoccoides
GCTTCCGAGCTCCGCCACAACCCCCTCCACCTCCTCGTTGAGCTACGGACCTCCCGGACGTGCTGCAACGCCGCCACCATCGCCGTTTCCGTCGCCGGCCACCGAAGTTCGCCGCGGTCAATTCGCCACCTCCGCCGCCTCCCCGAGACCACCGAGCTGCTCATCGACCTCGCTGTGAGCTCCTCTTCCATTTCCCCTTCTCCCCGCGCTCGTTCCCGCACTCCAGCCGCCTTCTCACCGGAGCCGATTGCTCCTCGCCGCCGGTCATGGCGCTGCCGTGGCCAGGGTCACCCCAGCTAGCGCCCGAGCACGTTACCGAGTTCGCCGCCCTCCCAGGAGCCCACAGAGCCTTTCCGTTTCCCCTCTAGTGCACCGCAGCTCCGCGTTCGACCTTGGCCGAACTCCGGCGGCCACCTAGGTCGACGCCGGCGCCGATTCCGGCCGCCCCGACCCCAACTGACTCCACAGGAAGACGCGGCGCCCTCCCAGCTACCCGTAGAGCCTCTCCGCCGCCCAAATGGTCGCCGAAGGAGCGATCCCGAAGCCCTCCGCCGTGCCTGTTGCCGCCGGCGTTGAGCCGTCGGCCTGTTTGGGCCATTTGACCGGGGTTTGACCTTCCCTGTGTCACTGACATGCGGGACCAGCCCGCCTAATTAATCTAGGTTAGTTTAAGTTAAAACGCTAACTAACCCAGTTAGTTAGGTTAGTCACTGACACGGAGGACCCACTGGTCAGTTTGACCTGGGCTGCCCGTTGACTCGCTTACGTCATGCTGACGTAGTGCTGACGCAGTAAATTTATTTTCTGGAATTATTTTAATTCTAAATATCCAGGAAATTTCAAAAAATGCCTAAAACTTCTAAAAATCATAGAAAATTAACCGTAACTCCAAATTAAATAATTTATATATGAAAAATTATCAGAAAAATTCAAGGAATCCATCTGTACCATTTTCATGCATGTTAGAACAACTTATCACTACTGTTTAGGGCAAATGAAGTAAAGGGCATTTAAATAATCACATATGGGGTTTGAATTTGAATCTTGTATTCAAACCAACTTCATTTAATCTGGTTTTAGATGCATTAGCCCAAAACACATTCATTTTGCCATGTCATAGCATGCATCATATTGTGCATTGCATTGATTGTGTTCCCTTCTGTGTTGCCGGTATTTGTCCCCTCTCGATAGACGTGATACCGATGATGTGATCGTTGACACTGATGAAGACTCAATGCTATCTTCAGAAGTGCCAGGCAAGCAAAACCCCCTTGTTCATTCCGATACAATCCTACTCTCTCGCTCCTGCTCTCTTTTACTGCATTAGGACAACACCGATTCATCTGTTACTTGCTGCGGTAGCTGAACCCCTTTATCCTTTGCATGACCTGTCATTGCCACAGTAAATAGATGAAACCCACTAGCATGAGTAGGAGTTGTTTGAGCCCTGATGTGCCTACTCATTCATGCTTGTTTGTCATGCCTGCTACTGCTTAGAGTTGAGTCAGGTCTGATTCATCGGGGATGAATCAGAGGTGTGTGAACATGTCCTACTGTGTGTGAGCTAAGTGTGTGAACACGATTTGATAAAGGTAG
>NW_021288648.1:0-1184 GCF_002162155.2 Triticum dicoccoides
AGGTGATTTCTAGTGCAAACTATTCAATAATCTATTTATGTTATCCAGAACAAAAATACTTCACACACTTTTGTGTTTTGTCTAATTGCAGGTGTATGGGACATTTGTACAATCCACATATGAAGATAAGGAAGAAAGAGATGTTTATTTGCTGTCCAAAAAGTTCTTTCACGTCACTTTTGGCCCAAGAGAAGATAGAGTCCAAGTCTCTCACGTTCTGGATTCAGATTCGGACTGCACAGACATACCTGACTCAAAACGCACACAAGTTTTTCATACGGACTCCGAATTGGGTGATTCTTTTTTTGTTGGAAACTAGATTTCGTGCACTTTCCAACCCAATTGGAATCACCTTCAAATTCGTCCGGAGCGTTGAGTTGTGGACAAAACAATCTGATGCTGCAGCAGAATCCGAGTCAAACTACAAGTCCAAAGGTGTTACATCACCTCCACTTGGGCCCATGAGCCTTGTACGACCTAGGGTTAGTTTTAGGCTGCCTTGGGACGTCCTCCCACCTCCTTGGCCGCCACCCCTTGCTCCTATATAAGTAGATCCATGTAGTAGCTTTTTCCTTGGGATTTGTTTAGTTAAAAGTTAGCCATTGCAACTTCGTGTACTTCGTTTGTGTCCAACGACCAGACCAAGACCGCTTCCGGATCCCCACCATTATCAATACCTCATATATATTTGCAATATTCGGATTGCTTTATTATATTCTTGCTCGTTCTTCGATTGCTTGCAGGAATAGACCTTCGTGGTCAGGCTGACCGTGCTTCCGGCATCGTCAGTAACCTCAGGAGATTGGTTTAGCGATTGCTAAGGCGCAACGTCGTGCACGTTTGTAGTCGGATCGTCAAAGTCGTCTTCACCAAATCGATAGTTATCATCTCATCGAAAGATCGGGACACCCTCGCCTCTATCAAGTGGTATCAGTTTTCAGGTTGCTCGGTGAGAATTTCCAGTTTTCCTAGATTAGATTTATTTTCTTACCTATTGTCCAAGAAAAAGCCACAAAAAAGAGTTAGATCTATTCATCCTTGGTCCAAGCCAGTCTGAGCCTTTGCAATTTTCTTTTCATTGCTTGCATAGTTGAATTATCGGTTGCATCGTCGTGTCGAGTTGCTGGTCTTAGTGTCTAGTTCCTTTAGAGTTTCGAGTTCTGTTCACATTAGTCACGCAGCCG
>NW_021288649.1:0-4565 GCF_002162155.2 Triticum dicoccoides
CCTCGGTTCTGAGTTTCGACTGAAGGATCTCGGCGCATTGCACTTCTTCCTCGGCATTAATGTGCGACGTGATGACACTGGGTTCTTTCTGCATCAGGGACAATATGCTCTTGATCTTCTGGACCGTGCCGGCATGACTGACTGCAAACCAGCCGCCACACCTGCTGAGGCCAAGCCGAAGCTCTCAGCCTCCGCCGGCCAGCCTGCCACCGACGCTGCTCTTTATCGCAGTATTGTGGGCGCCCTTCAGTACCTCACGCTCACCAGATCAGACATTCAGTTCGCAGTCCAGCAAGTTTGCTTGCATATGCACTCGCCTCGTGATGTCCATTGGTCTTTGGTCAAGCGCATTCTTCGGTATATTCGTGGCACTCCGACCTACGGTCTTCGTCTCCGTGCATCCGCCTCGACTGAGCTCCTCGCTTATACTGACGCGGATTGGGCTGGCTGTCCAGACACTCGTCGCTCCACGTCTGGATATTGTGTCTTCTTCGGTGACTCCTTGGTCTCTTGGTCCTCTAAACGGCAGCCCACTGTTTCCCGTTCGAGTGCTGAGGCCGAGTACCGTGCTGTCGCCAATGTTGTTGCGGAGACTTGCTGGCTTCGTCATCTTCTTGGTGAGCTTCGGATTTCTCTTCCGAAGGCTATTGTGGTCTTCTGTGATAACGTATCGGCCACCTATCTCGCGGCTAATCCGGTGCAGCACAAGCGCACTAAACACATCGAGCTCGATGTTCACTTTGTCCGCGAGAAGGTTCAGTTGGGTCAGCTCCGTGTACTTCATGTACCGACCACCCAACAGTTTGCCGATATCATGACCAAGGGATTGCCTACCGCTGCATTCCAGGAGTTCCGTTCCAGTCTTTGCATCGCCGACGCCGACGCCGACGCCGACGCTTCGACTGCGGGGGGGTGTTGAAACGTGATATCCTTGTATTTATTTCCGACTGATTCTCCTCTTATCTCTAGCCTTGTATAGATTGATCTCTAGAGATATTGTAGAGTTAGTTGGCTTGTCACGCAAGACACCTCTTGTATATAATGTAACCGACTCCGATGGAATACAATTGAGTTGCATCCTATAGTCTTCTACAAGCACAAACTGCCAGGATAATTTGCTTGCAGCTGTAGGTAGTTGCGGTTGAAGGTCGTGGCGTGGGGCACTTGGGATAGGGTAGATGCGCCGGCGGAGTAGGCGGGGGTTGGCAGCGCGCGGCAGGGGGTGAAGGGGTTGTGCGGGTGGGTACGTTTCCTTTTTCTCTTCTTTTTTCTTGCTCGTACAAGTGAACGGACAGAAGTATTGCATGCTTTATTAATATGTAAAGATAAAGATACATTTTGTAAGGGGTTGTACCGAAGCGAGACTCATTTTAATAGAGCAACAGTAGGAGCCTCTCCTGCTGTTGTAACTGTTAAAAAAAAAATAGGGTCAGGCGAGGAGTTAGGAACCGGAGCCAGAGTCTGGCATCTTAACTTTGAGACCTGCCGTTGGGCTGGGCGTTCATGTGATTCTTATCTAATTCTTGGTTGATTTGTGCTTTTATTTCTTCTATTCCAGAAGGACGGTAGTTGTATATAGCGTGGGTTTTACTGTTGTGAGTTGTTTACGGTGATTTGCGAGTGAGACCGAGTCTGCAGTAATCCTCTAGTACCTCGACAATTTGATTCGCGCCTTCTGAATCTGACTTGAAAAATAAAAATAGCAGACTATGATCTTCAAAAAGGATACGGCACTGCCACTTTTAAAGCTTGAAGAGTTGAAACGAAGAACAGACGGTAGTCAAGCATTTTCAAAGAAATCGATGAAGTCACTCTTCTGCAAAGGCTCCGTATTGGGACAAATATCAACTCTCTCAACTATTCGCAAAAAAAAAAAACTCTCTACCTTTAACACACCCGGAAATGAGATCGGCCGACAATGGAAGCCATGCCTGAAATCAAAGAAACATACATATAGATATAGTGATCATGTTTGTTTGTTGGGATAAAGAAGTGGTGGAAGACCTTATTTCCAAGAAAGACCTGAATACATATAGATATGGTTTCTGTACAGTCATCTACTCCTGCTAGTACCAAGAAAGACCTGATTTCCCACTTCATTCATCCTCGGGCTGTGCCTCATCAGTTACTACTTTTATTTTATTTAGTTGTTGGTTGAATCTCAAAGTCAACGGGCCGGGACCATGTGATGTTTAAGCACAATCAATCAACGACAACGCAGAGGACTTAATCTTGTCTATCGACCTTGTAACGGACTCCAGATTGGCCTTCACCGACTTCAGCTTCGCCTCCTGCAGTTGGGCGTGCTTGAGCTGCAGCACCCTCTTCTCCTCCACCTGCAGCAGCTGAGTGCGCTTGAGTTCCTCCTCCTCCGGTACATGCTCTCCTCCAGCAGCAGCTGGGCACGCTTGAGCTCCTCCCGCCATACCCTGTTCTCCTCCCGCGGTTGAGCCGCTCCTCCTGCAGCTTGAGCTCCAACAACCACATCCTGTCCATGCAACATGGCCGGGTAGCCCCAGGGAATCACACATATATATACAGGCCATGCACAAGTACAAATTAATAGTTGTAACAAATGTGCCTGACACTATTGTTGATAAGAATTCAAGAGGGACTCTAGCAAAGCAAATATGCCAGCATGTGAGTTCCATAGCAATATAACATATTAATATGCTACTACTAGCTGTGCAAACTACAGTTCCAAAAGTGGTTGATATTGCTGGACAACATCATCTCACCTCATGTCTAGATCCCTATATATACTAGTCGTCCCCATTTTCCCTACATACGGTGGGGGCAAGCAAATACATAATGCAGATGCTAGCTAAACAAACTCACCCACATAAGTAAATCATCACCTCAAACAGAGTCAATATCTCAAAACCCATCGTCAGGTTGAGCTGTGGAGTTTTAACAGCACAATTTTTGTTCACATACGTATTTGCCTTAACAGGAAAATTACACATTTGCTATGACAAAGATCATCCTACTACAGAGGTGTATCTATGAGTGTAGGATGGCTGGCAATCAGGCAGTTTGGTGCGGTACCAAAAAGGCTGACAAAACTAGGTGGTCGGCGGCGCATTGCAGATTAACTAACGTACTAGTTGGGCCCGACACATGTTATTCAATGGCCTCTCAACAAGCATGGGGCCGGTGAAAGAAAGGTCAATCAATATACAAGAAAGGTCCAGATCAATAGACGAGTCACTGAATATATAGACAATTAATCTCCAATTCTCCATTGCAAAATTTCAAGTATTGCACAACCATTCCATCTCCATCACCAGAAGCGGTGAGTACCAGAAATTTCTTCTCGGAAAGTACTCCCTCTAGATACATCCATTTCTGCGACGAGTAATTTGGAACGGAGGGAGTAGTAGAGAGGAGAGTGAGAGTGAGCTGACCTAGAAATCTGCGGCAACAGAGGAGGGGCTTCAGTTTCACTTTCGCTTTCACGCGGAGGAGGAGGAGGCTGGACGACGCCGGCAACGGATGCGCCGGTGGAGATGGGGGAGGACGAGCGGGACATGATGGAGGACAGAGAAAGCGTGGCGGTGGCCGCCGGAGAGCAGGCGTGGGCGGCGGATGTAGGAATTGTGCCACACGTTTCTTTCTCTTAGGGGTGGAACGGGAACAGAAGAAGAGGTTAGGCTCAGCCCACTAGACCCACTCAGCCAGCCCACCTCCACACTAGTCCACACGATCAAGAGGTTTGATCCTTGCCGATCTACAGAAACAACATGCCTCGAAAGATCAAGGTAACCTTCTGTGTCTATTTCATATCATGCTACTTGAAGCCCACAATCAAGCAACACGACTTCAAATGGATACCGTCATGGCGTCGTACTAATCTTCGACCAGACGCAACTCTGTTTCCTTGTCCGGGACCCGTCACCGGCCACCAACACTGCATTGTCATCCCCCTAGGAATCCATACGAATGCGGCCGAGATTAACGGGGCAGGGCTTCATGTTGACGAACATGCCCAACGATTCTTGGTGGTCTTGGTAGTAGCAAATGGTGAACACAAACAACAAAGACGAGTGTTTCACTTGTGTTTTCCCCTGCTAGGGCGACTCGGGGGCCCCAAACCCTAGCTCCGCCGCCCCCCTTTCTTCTCCCCTCCCCCTCGCCGCCGCCTGAGGCCGCCGCCGGGCAAGCCCGTGGTGTCGCCGAGGAAGGTGGCGGCGGGGCCCTGGCGTCCCTGCCTCTGCTGCGGGGGGCCGTGTTCCCCAGGGCGGCGGCCCTGGTCGGAGAGGCATCACCGGCCCAGCGACAGGCGGTGGCGCGGGCGTGGGCCGGCGATCCTGGCCGTGTGGATGGCGGGTGCCCCGGTGGACGGGAGCCCTGGTGCCGCGGCGGCTGTGGCTCACGGTGGCGCCAGATCTGGCCACCCCTGCCCCCCGTTTCGAGAGCTCCGCCCCGGCCGGATCTGTCCGGCTTCTTTGCGGGCCGCCGGATCTTGCGTCGTTGGGGTGGTGGAGGCGGGGATTCGAAGACCGGGAGAAATTCGAGGCCGGCCTCGTCGGTCTTGGTGGCGGGCGACGCTCGTGGCGCCGTTC
>NW_021288650.1:0-925 GCF_002162155.2 Triticum dicoccoides
TTTTGCTACCATATATAGCCAACCCAGCTTCACATATTTCTACACCGTGTATACGTACGCTCCCCTGGCAATCGCTTTACTCAATATTCGGAGTTACTTGACACCGCTGGTTGCCGATCACCGCCTGCTGCATGGTAAGAACTTGTAAGACATTGATATTTGCTTTACTGTGAGCGTTTTACCACCACATCCTAGTAGTTATAGGAACATTATTTTTGGGTTTTGTTTCTTGTTCTACTAATCATGACAGGATCCAGAGTCAATTCATGGGCTTTGTCGATCGCGGGAGACGTGCCACCACCTTTGCAAATACCACAACCGTCACGAGAGGTGCACAAACATCCAAATGCACATGATCAGGTTAATATATCTATACCACCATTTAATGGCCGTTTTAAACCTGCTTTATATATTGAATGGGAGTTCGACATAAAAAATATATTTGCTTCCCATAATTTCGATGAACATAAAAAGGTTAAGGTTGCGGTTGGTTCTTTCACTGGTTATGCTTTGGTTTGGTGGAGTGAATATTGTCGGTTACACCCTGATTATATACCTACTACTTGGGATGATTTGAAACTTGCCATGCGACATACTTTCGTCCCTGCTTATTATACTCGTGACATGATTAAGAAGTTGCAACACTTGAAACAAGGTAGTGAAACTGTAACAAAATATTATGATGATTTACAAACTACCTTGTTGCATTCCTCTTTAGAAGAAAGTGAAGATGATTTTATGGATAGATTTTGGGGAGGATTAAACCGTGATATTCAAGAGATACTAATTCATGAAGAGTGTTATCCTATGGACCATTTGTTTCATCTTGCTTGCAAAGCTGAACAGGAAATAAAACGACGTGTTGGCCACGAGGAGAACAAGCGCACGGTGCACATTCCAAGAGTTGATATGATTGTTCCTTCAA
>NW_021288651.1:0-1132 GCF_002162155.2 Triticum dicoccoides
ATCAGCCGAAGCACTTCAGACGTCAGCGACGGAGCGGCGCGCGCCGAATTGGACTGGAACGCCACTAGGCTAGGTCTGCTTTCGGCCGCCCTCGCAACGTGCAGGTGTGCTCAGGGCGATGGGCCCAGACCCCTGCGCGCTTAGGTTTAGACCGGCGTGCTGGCCTCTCTGTTGTGCCTAGGTGGGGCTGCGACGTGTTGATCTTCCGCGGCCGGGCATGACCCAGGAAAGTGTGTCCGGCCAAATGGGATCGAGCGTGTTGGGTTATGTGGTGCACCCCTGCAGGGAAGTTAATCTATTCGAATAGCCGTGATCTTCGGTAACAGGACGACTTGGAGTTGTACCTTGACCTTATGACAACTAGAACCGGATACTTAATAAAACACACCCTTCCAAGTGCCAGATACAACCGGTGGTCGCTCTCTCTCAGGGATACGAGGAGAGGATCGCCGGGTAGGATTATGCTACTTGGAGATGCTACTTGGAGGACTTCGACCTACCCTCTTCTGCCTGTTGCAAGACGAAGGTGACCAGAAGCGTAGTCTTCGATAAGACTAGCTATCCCCCTCTTATTCTGGCATTCTGCAGTTCAGTCCACTGATATGGCCTCCTTTACACATATACCCATGCATATGTAGTGTAGTTCCTTGCTTGCGAGTACTTTGGATGAGTACTCACGGTTGCTTTCTCCCCCCTTTTCCCCCTTTCTTTCGTTCTGGTTGTCGCGACCAGATACTGGAGTCCAGGAGCCAGACGCCACCGTCGACGACGACCCCTACTACACCGGAGGTGCCTACTACTACGTGCAGCCCGCTGACGATGACCAGGAGTAGTTAGGAGGATCCCAGGCAGGAGGCCTGCGCCTCTTTCGATCTGTATCCCAGTTTGTGCTAGCCTTCTTAAGGCAAACTTGTTTAACTTATGTCTGTACTCAGATATTGTTGCTTCCGCTGACTCGTCTATGATCGAGCACTTGTATTCGAGCCCTCGAGGCCCCTGGCTTGTATTATGATGCTTGTATGACTTATTTTATTTGTAGAGTTGTGTTGTGATATCTTCCCGTGAGTCCCTGATCTTGATCGTACACATTTGCGTGCATGAATAGTGTACGATTGAATCGGGGGCGTCACAA
>NW_021288652.1:0-1303 GCF_002162155.2 Triticum dicoccoides
CAGGGGTTTGACCTCCCCTAGGTCCATGACAGGTGGGCCCGGCCCCTGCTAACTTTGGTTAAGTTAATAACTACTTTTAGTTAAGCCACTGACCCACTGACAGTAGGCCCCACCCCTGGTCAAACCCCAGTCAGCGCTGGGTTTGACCGGGATTAACTCCTGTGACACTGACATATGGGGCCCACAGGTCAGGTTTGACCTGGACCCGCCCAGTTGACCTGCTGACATCAGCATGACCTAGTGCTGACGCAATAAATCATTTTCTGGATTTATTATAATTCTGAAATTCCAGAAAATGCCTAAAACTTCAATAAATCATAGAAAATTAACCGTAACTCCAAATTAAATAATTTATATATGAAAAAATTATCAGAAAAATTCAAGGAATCCATCTGTACCATTTCCATGCATGTTAGAACAACTTATAGATGCTGTTTAGCACAAAACAAATAAAGGACATTTAAATAACCACATATGGAGTTTGAATTTGAATCTTGGATTCAAACCAACTTCATTTAACCTGGTTTTAGATGCATTAGCCCAAAACACATTCATTTTGCCATGTCATGATCATGCATCATATTGTGCATTGCATTGATTTTGTTCCCTCCTGTGTTGCCGGTATTTGTCCCCTCTGATAGACGTGATACCGATGATGTGATCGTTGACACTGATGAAGACTCAATGTTATCTTCAGAAGTGCCAGGCAAGCAAAACCCCCTTGTTCATTCCGATACAATCCTACTCTCTCGCTCCTGCTCTCTTTTACTGCATTAGGGCAACATCGATTCATCTGTTACTTGCTGCGGTAGCTGAACCCCTTTATCCTTTGCATGACCTGTCATTCCACAGTAAATAGATGAAACCCACTAGTATGAGTAGGAATTGTTTGAGCCCTGTTGTGCCTACTCATTCATGCTTGTTTGTCATGCCTGCTACTGCTTAGAGTTGGGTCAGGTCTGATTCATCGGGGATGAATCAGAGGCGTGTGAACATGTCCTACTGTGTGTGAGCTAAGTGTGTGAACACGATTTGGTAAAGGTAGCGGTGAGAGGCCATGTAGGAGTACATGGTGGGTTGTCTCATTGCAGCCGTCCTCAGGAACTGAGTTCTGTGTTTGTGATCCATGATTCAGCTACTACCATACATTGGGCCCTGAAATATGACCCCGCTCGACTTCTTATTCACCCTTGTCCTCTGTCCAGGAGTTGCAAGTAGTTTCTGGTGTTTGTAGTATGCTGGAGGCCGTGGACAGCGCTGACCGTAGGGGTGGGCTGTGATGCGGTAGGCACGTGGCCGGGTA
>NW_021288653.1:0-652 GCF_002162155.2 Triticum dicoccoides
GCCACGCCCCGCCGCCCGCTGTCATGCCGCGCTGCCCTGCCGCAGCCCCGCCGCGCCTCGCCCCGCCGTCACCGCCATGTCTCGCCGGACCGACGAGGTAGCCATTGCACCGGTTTTTTTAAGAAAACAGATCCGATTTTTTTAAAAGAAAACCCTAATTCGTTTTTTTTGGTTCGTCGGTTTTTCCCGGTTTTTCTTTTTAGCGGTCGTTCGTCCGTACGTTCGTTTTAACGAACGGTTTTCGCTCGTTAGTTACAGATAACGAACGCTCGTTCGTTAGCCTGTTCGTTAGTTTTCTTTAATCGGATTTTTCCGTGGTTATTTCTGATCCGATTTTTGTTCTAGTTTATCTCGCTCGTTTATCGGAATCAGGCGATTCAAGCGCCTAGATCTTTGTCTCGAGACCCTCTTTCCGTTTAACCAACTTGAACAAGCTTTTGCTACTGTAAAATTTGACCTATGTCCAGATTAGTAAACGGATCTTGTTTCTTTCACCGTTTGAGTTTCGTTGCTCCGTTTGGTTTGATTCTTTTTGCAAACCGCCGCCGCCCCTTGCCCCCTCCCCAAGTCACCCCCTCTTAAATACCAGCCCCCCCACCGCCACCACCACCCCGCCCCGCCCGCAGCGACCGCCGCCCGCTGACGTGCCGAG
>NW_021288654.1:0-1042 GCF_002162155.2 Triticum dicoccoides
GATCTTAACGAGATCGACAATGGAAGCAGAATTAACGGCATTAGACACATCTGGTGTTGAAGCGAGATGGCTTCGAGATCTTTTGATGGACTTGCCATTGGTTGATAAACCGGTTCCGGCTATCCTTATGAACTGTGACAATCAGACTGTCATCACCAAGGTGAAGAGTTCAAAGGACAACATGAAGTCCACCAAACACATAAGAATGAGATTAAAAGCTGTCAGAAAATTAAGAAACTCCGGAGTGATAGCGTTGGACTATGTCCATACGGCTAAGAATCTGGCAGATCCCTTTACAAAAGGGCTATCACGTGTTGTGATAGATAATGCATCGAGGGAGATGGGTATGAGACCCACATGAGTTGCCATGGTGGTAACCCAACCTATATGATCGGAGATCCCGTGAACTAGGACCTGGGAAAACAAGCCAATGGTGAACTGAGGAGAGTAACTATACTAACCCACTCTGTTGGAGATGCAATACTCTCGATACTGTATGGTAGGATGACTACGGTCTCAATGTGTTCCAAAGCTTATAAAAGCAAGATGCTATCCTACAGAGCGATCTTTGGAGGAACACACCTATATGAGCCCGACTGCTGGTCACAGTCTATGAGATTGGGGTGATCTCTAGTAAGCTCATGAATAGGCCAGGAGTGTGACTTATATGCTCCACCCGAGGGGTCAGCCTTCGGCAGCCTAGTACTAGTAAGACATGTAGTGAAACTTCTTTACACCAAACTGACAATTCAAGGCATAGTCCATTGTTCAGTTGTGAAGGAGTGTAGCCACTTGTTCTAGGTGAAGTTCAACCTTAACAGGTCTTTACTGAAACACTGGTATATCGAAACAACAATTGGAACAGAGGACACAATGGGCCCTCGAGATCTGGTGGGGGATTGCTGAAATCTGAGATGGGCTCTAGGCCCATATTGCAATTTCTGAAAAATCTCTAAGGGCCCATGTGGGTTATATGGCACTAGGTGTGGTGGGAAGTTTAGTCCCACCCCGGAAGTGGAAGGAGAGTTGGAGTGGTTTATAA
>NW_021288655.1:0-559 GCF_002162155.2 Triticum dicoccoides
TCACCGTTTTGGGGCCCCAAAGCGATTTCCATAGTTGTTGAACCCCAAGGTGCGCTTACGTGTCGGTCATCAACACTCATAGTTTTGGCCGATTCTGGCACGTTTCGTGGACTCTTACTCACTATTTTGGGGTCCCGGAGTGATTTCCACGATTAACGAACCCTGAGGTGCGTTTATGTTTTGGTCATCAACACTCGCGGTTTTTATCGATTCTGACCCGTTTTATGGACTATTACTCACCGTTTCGGGGCCCCAAAACAAATTTCCATAGTTGTTGAACCGCAAGGCGCGCTTACATTTCGGTCATCAACACTCGCGGTTTTTGCAGATTCTGAGCCGTTTCGTGGACTATTACTCACCATTTTTGGGCCCCAAACAAATTTCCATGGTTGTTGAACCCCAAGGCGCCCTTACGTGTAGGTCATCAAGACTCACATATTTGGCGATTCTGGCATGTTTCGTGGACTATTACTCACTATTTTGGGGTCCCGGAGTGATTTCCACGATTAACGAACCCTGGAGTGCGTTTACGTGACGGTCATCAACACTCGCGGTTTTT
>NW_021288655.1:569-1091 GCF_002162155.2 Triticum dicoccoides
GTCCCGGAGTGATTTACACGATTAATGAACCCTGGGGTGCGTTTACGTTTCGGTCATCAACACTCACGGTTTTTGCAGATTCTGAGCCGTTTCGTGGACTATTACTCACCATTTTTGGGCCCCAAACAAATTTCCATGGTTGTTGAACCCCAAGGCGCATTTACGTGTAGGTCATCAACACTCACATATTTGGCGATTCTGGCATGTTTCGTGGACTATTACTCACTGTTTTGGGGTCCCGGAGTGATTTCCACGATTAACGAACCCTGGAGTGCGTTTACGTGACGGTCATCAACACTCGCGGTTTTTATCGATTCTGACCCGTTTTATGGACTATTACTCACCGTTTTGGGGCCCCAAAGCGATTTCCATAGTTGTTGAACCCCAAGGTGCGCTTATGTGTCGGTCATCAACACTCATAGTTTTGGCTGATTCTGGCACGTTTCGTGGACTATTACTCACTGTTTTGGGGTCCCGGAGTGATTTCCATGATTAACGAACCCTGGGGTGCGTTTACGTTTC
>NW_021288655.1:1101-1802 GCF_002162155.2 Triticum dicoccoides
TGGCACGTTTCGTGGACTATTACTCACTGTTTTGGGGTCTCGGAGAGGTTTCCACGATTAACGAACCCTGGGGTGCCTTTACGATACGGTCATCAACACTCGCGGTTTTGGCCGATTCTGACCCGTTTCATGGACTATTACTCACCGTTTTGGGGCCCCAAACCGGTTTCATAGTTGTTGAACCCCAAGGTGCGCTTACGTGTCGGTCATCAACACTCATAGTTTTGGCCGATTCTGGCATGTTTCATGGACTATTACTCACTGTTTTGGCGTCCTGGAGTGATTTCCACGATTAACGAACCCTGGAGTGCGTTTACATTACGGTCATCAACACTCGCGGTTTTTATCGATTCTGACCCGTTTTATGGACTATTACTCACCGTTTTGGGGCCCCAAAGCGATTTCCATAGTTGTTGAACCCCAAGGGGCGCTTACGTGTCGGTCATCAACACTCATAGTTTTGGTCGATTCTGGCACGTTTCGTGGACTATTACTCACTGTTTTGGGGTCCCGGAGTGATTTCCATGATTAACGAACCCTGGGGTGCGTTTACGTTTCGGTCATCAACACTTACGGTTTTGGCCGATTCTGACCCGTTTCGTGGACTATTACTCACCGGTTTTGGGCCGCAAAGCGATTTCCATAGTTGTTGAACCCCAAGGTGCGCTTACGTGTTGGTCATCAACACTCACAGTTTTGGC
>NW_021288656.1:0-1065 GCF_002162155.2 Triticum dicoccoides
AATAGGATGACGATAACGAATAGTAATATTATTAATGCCTCTACAATCAACACACATACGTGATGTACCATCCTTTTTCGGCACTAGAATAATAGGAACAGCACAAGGACTAAGGGATTCGCGTATATAACCTTTGTCGAGAAGCTCTTGTACTTGGCGCATAATCTCCTTCGTCTCCTCTGGATTGGTACGGTATGGTGCACGGTTTGGCAGTGAAGCACCGGGAATTAAGTCAATCTGATGCTCAATCCCTCGAATAGGCGGTAATCCCGGTGGCACGTCTTGTGGAAAGACGTCAGCGAACTCCTGCAAAATGTTAGTGACAGCAGGAGGCAAAGAGGAAGGCACGTCCTCGAATGAAAATAATGCCTCTTTGCACACAAAAGCATAGCAAACAGATTTGCTGAAATCTAGCTCATCAATATCAGATTTGGAGGCAAATAAACATGCACTTTTCAATTTAATTTCAGAAGCAACACTAGATGGTTTATTATTAGGCTTCATTTGTTGCTCAAATTCTTTTGCCACAATCTGATTTTCACTCTTATTCGTCTCCTGTTTTGCTTTATTAGCTCTATTATTATCATCTTTCAAAATGGAATCAGGAGTCATAGGAAGCAAAGTAATATTTTTATCCTTATGAACAAGAGTATAGTGATTGTTTCTACCATGGTGTACAGAATTTTTTATCAAATTGCCATGGTCTACCAAGTAATAAGGAACATGCTTGCATAGGTACCACATCACAATCAACATAATCAGCATATGTAGAGATACTAAAATGCACACGAACAGTACGTGTTACCTTAACCTTGCCGCTGTTGTTGAACCATTGGATGTAGTAAGGATGTGGATGTGGTCTTGTGGTGAGAGAAAGCTTCTCCACCATCTCCATGCTAGCCAAGTTGTTGCAGCTCCCTCCGTCTATTATGACGCGCACAGAACGTTCCTTCACAACTCCCTTGGTATGGAACAAATTGTGCCTCTGATTTTGCTCAGCTTGTGTGACCTGCACACTCAAAACACGTTGAGCAACTAAACATTCATACCTGTCAGCGTCTTCAG
>NW_021288657.1:0-1245 GCF_002162155.2 Triticum dicoccoides
ACTGGCTTCGCAGTATCTCTCACAAGCTGCGTTCCGCGCTGGTAGCGGAGGCTGACAAGGTCACCTTTGCTGCATATCATCTTGAAGGCCCCGCCAGTCTATGGTGGGAGAATTATGGAGCTATGCGCCCGGCGGGCCATGTCACTACTTGGGCTGAGTTCAGTGAGGCTTTCCGCGAACATCACATTCCGGAGGGTCTCATGGACCGTAAACGTGAAGAATTTTGCAGTTTCACCCAAGGCCGACTTTCTGTGGATGCTTACAGCAGGGAGTTTGGTAACCTCGCACGATATGCAACCGAGGAAGTTTCTACTGACGCCAAGAAGCAAGCAAGGTTCCGTAAGGGCCTTAGTCCTGAGCTTCGCCGCGACCTCCGTCTGCATGAGTGCACATCTTTTCAGAAACTAGTCAACAAAGCCATCAGTGCTGAAACTGGTCAGACTGACTATGACGCAACACGCAAGCATGGCCGTGATATGGGTTCCTCATCCGGTGCTGGTCCTCAGAAGCGCCGCGTGTGGGTACCCAACACCGCCCTGCCACCCAGGTTCACACCGAGGCCATCCTTCCAGGCGCCTCGCCCCGTTCAACAGTCTGCACCGGCCAAGCCCTATGGGGGTCCAACTAACAATGCTCCTCCACGTACCAGTTCCGTGACTTGTTTCAAGTGTTGGGAATCTGGTCACTATATGCGTGAGTGTCCCCAGACCAACCCCAACCAGTCTGCTAAAGCTGTTGGCCGTGGCAAGCCGACAGGAAAAATATTCCACGCCAAGCCGGTCACCGCCTCACGTGGCCATGTCAACTGTATCTCTGCCGAAGAAGCTCAAGAGGATCCCAACGTCGTTCTCGGTACGCTTCTTGTCAATTGCCACCCGGCATCTGTTCTTTTCGATACAGGAGCCTCTCATTCTTTTATATCTGAAAACTATGCTCGCTTGCATAACGTCGCATTCGGTGATATGCCAACCTCTATGGTAATTCAAACTCCGGGATCCAAATGGCAAACTTCTAGAGTAAGCCATGGAAATGAAATCCAAGTCGACAGACTTGTTTTCCTCGCGTCTTTGATAGCCCTTAAATCTTCAGATATTAATATCATTTTGGGTATGGACTGGATGTCAGCTCATCAAGCCAAAATTGATTGCTTCTCTAGGACTGTTCAACTCACCCATCCTTCGGGGAAGATAGTCAATGTCTTGACCCGAATAGCCAAGCGACAATTATATTCTCTTAACGCCAGCC
>NW_021288658.1:0-800 GCF_002162155.2 Triticum dicoccoides
TTTTTTTGAAATTATTTGAACTCCATTGTTTTTTCTGTGTTCAAAATGCACCATTCAAAGCCACATCATCAATTTACAACCCTTTCTGACTTCATTTGTTATTTTTCATGCATTTACTAATTATTTTGAGCTATAAGACCATGAGGTTGAAAAGCATTTGAAATGAACTCTGAAAAGGTTCCAAGTTGGCATGGTATCATCATTTCACCCACATAGCATGTGCGAGAAAGTAGAGAGGGTTACGGCAAAAATTGGATGCACTTCGTCTACAAAACGGACAATCTCTTTCGAAGTACGAGGATTTCATACGGAAACTCGTCTGTTACAAAGGGATTTCATTTTTTTTGAACTTATTTGAACTCCCTTGTTTTTTTGTGTTCAAAATGCACCATTCAAAGCCACATCATCAATTTACAACCCTTTCTGACTACATTTGTTATTTTTCATGCATTTATTGATTATTTTGAGCTATAAGACCGTGAAATTGAAAAGCATTTGAAATGAACTCTGAAAAGGTTCCAAGTTGGCATGGTATCATCATTGCACCCACAGAGCATGTGCAAGAAAGTACAAAGGCTTACGACAAAGACTGGATGCACTTCATGCACAAAACGGACAATCTCTTTCGAAGTATCAGGGTTTCATACGGAAACTCATCTGTTACAAAGGGATTTCATTTTTTTTGAACTTATTTGAACTCCATTGTTTTTCTGTGTTCAAAATGCACCATTCAAAGCCACATCATCAATTTACAACCCTTTCTGACTTCATTTGTTTTTTTCATGCATTTACTGAATATT
>NW_021288659.1:0-1520 GCF_002162155.2 Triticum dicoccoides
TCTGCTAAAGCTGTTGGCCGTGGCAAGCCGACAGGAAAAATATTCCACGCCAAGCCGGTCACCGCTTCACGTGGCCATGTCAACTGTATCTCTGCCGAAGAAGCTCAAGAGGATCCCAACGTCGTTCTCGGTACGCTTCTTGTCAATTGCCACCCGGCATCTGTTCTTTTCGATACAGGAGCCTCTCATTCTTTTATATCTGAAAACTATGCTCGCTTGCATAACGTCGCATTCGGTGATATGCCAACCTCTATGGTAATTCAAACTCCGGGATCCAAATGGCAAACTTCTAGAGTAAGCCATGGAAATGAAATCCAAGTCGACAGACTTGTTTTCCTCGCGTCTTTGATAGCCCTTAAATCTTCAGATATTGATATCATTTTGGGTATGGACTGGATGTCAGCTCATCAAGCCAAAATTGATTGCTTCCCTAGGACTGTTCAACTCACCCATCCTTCGGGGAAGATAGTCAATGTCTTGACCCGAATAGCCAAGCGACAATTATATTCTCTTAACGCCAGCCCTTTGCCAGACCTTGAGGACGTTCCGGTAGTCCGTGACTTCCCGGATGTCTTTCCAGAGGAATTGCCAGGTGTTCCACCTGACAGGGATGTTGAGTTCGTAATAGACCTCATTCCAGGAACCGTTCCGATTGCTAGAAGACCTTATAAAATGGCACCCCTAGAACTAGCCGAGCTTAAGAAACAACTCGATGAGTCCTTGAAAAAGGGTTTCATCCGACCTAGCTCATCTCCGTGGGCTTGCCCCGTCCTATTCGTCAAGAAGAAGGATGGTATGGACCGGATGGTTGTAGATTACTGACCTGTCAATTTGGTCACAATCCAGAACAAATATCCGCTTCCCAGGATCAACGACCTGTACGATCAGCTCGCTGGATCCTCAATCTTCTCCAAGATGGATTTGAGGTTGGGCTACCATCAAATCAAAATCAGAAACGGGGACATCCCTAACACGGCCTTTGTTACTCGTTACGGCCAATACGAGTACACCGTCATGTCCTTCGGTTTAACCAACGCTCCAGCCACCTTTTCTCGGTTAATGAACTCAATCTTCATGGAGTATTTGGACAAATTCGTCGTAGTTTATCTCGATGATATACTCATCTACTCCAAGAATGAGGAGGAACATGCCGAACATCTACGGCTAGTGTTGCAGAAACTTCGAGAGCATCGCCTTTATGCCAAATTTTCTAAATGTGAATTCTGGTTGCCAGAAGTGACCTATCTGGGTCATGTAATATCTGGTAAAGGTATTGCTGTTAACCCTGAGCGAGTTCAAGCCGTCCTTAATTGGACTCCACCTGAATCGGTCAAGCAAGTTCGGAGCTTTCTGGGCTTAGCGAGCTATTGTCGTCGCTTTGTCGAGAACTTCTCCAAAGTTGCTAAACCGCTAACCGAACTCCTCAAGAAAGATAAGAAGTTCGAGTGGACTCCACAATGTGAGCACAGCTTTCAGGAACTGAAAAGACGCCTGACTTCTGCTCCCGTACTGGTACCGCC
>NW_021288660.1:0-983 GCF_002162155.2 Triticum dicoccoides
GCTCGGAGCTAACTTGACTACGCCAGATTTCTTGTATGGCTCAAAGTAGTTAGTATCCCCCCTTATTATCAGAGAGGTACTACTTCAAACATCTCTTCTTAATGTTTTACTTCGTGGTATACAATATGGAGTGTTAGATGGCTTGACTTTTGTGGCACTCATTTATAACCTTTCAGTTTAGGAGTTTTTGTGGCCTCTTGATCCATGAGAGTATGCTCATGTTGAAGAAGTTATAGTAATAATGAGGGGTGCGATAAATATTTGTTATATAGCACACATTCCTAATAAATATCACATGTGGACGATTTACTCTTTGTGTTATTAGAATTTCATTGCACTATCATACGGTACAATATGAGTGCCATGTCAGAATATGGTTCTTGAGTCGAAAGGTCATATTCGAGATTGCAGGTTCTATGACATTGGAGTAAGGTTCGTAAATTATATATTGCTTTCGAGTTTGGAGCTGGAATAATAAATGTGTTGCCTTTATATATATGAACACCTATTGTATATTTCTTTCAAGACATGATAACTACTATTATTTGGATTGTTCCCATGAACTGGTTTGACCTTGATTAAGAAGTCCAATGTTTGTAGGTTGTTTGACCTACTATATCAAGTAGCACTTGACTTCCCATGGCTCTCCCCGCATTTGCAAAAAACAAAGTTAGTACACACTACCTAGAGCTATGGAGATTAGAACTGAAAATGTTGTCCTACGGTTTATTAACTGATATAAATCATGCACAATCCTTGACATTAAAAAATAAACCAGACACAAAATAATATACTTTTTCCAAGTACTACCTCCAGATGGGCAGGGGGTCTTGCATTTTATAAAGTAGAAGAGAGTTGCCCAGTTAATTAGGGGAAACCAGGTGAAAACCAGATACAAAGGGCACACAGTCCACCATCGTTCGTGATGGAACTACTGCTTTTGTGAAATATCACATGAGCTAGATTACTAACATTGATCTAAT
>NW_021288661.1:0-3714 GCF_002162155.2 Triticum dicoccoides
AAAGAATAAAAGAGAACCATCACTCTACTTATATAGAGAAAAGGTGGAGACAAATGAATTGGTAACAGGAGAGGGTGAGATCGACCGGCCGACGGAGATTGCAGGGATCGCGACGTCGCCTTTGACCAATCTGTTCGCGTCGCGCTGCGGCGCAACCACCATTTCTTCTTCCTCGTCTTTGAAGCGCATCGACTCCAACGCGGATCACCTGCTGGATACCAACAAATGTCCGTGGACTAATCATATCCATCAAACGTCAGCCACTTGTCCAATAAAAATAGAAGAGATAAGGAAACGAGACGGGAAGACGAGTTTTTTTCTTTTTTAGAAAGCATGCGTGCTTGTATTCAAATCACAAAATAATACAAAGTCTTTAACCCATACAAGCGCGCCCTAACGCACATGTAATGAGCCAGAAAAACATAGAGCACCCTGACATAATAACCAGTAAAACACGAAGATCTCCGGAGTCGTGTGTCATCGTCCCAGAACCTTGTGATAAGACTCCTCTGACAACCAGATCCTAGCAGGTCATCATCTTCCATCACGGCATAATCATCGCCACGTTGCTCCCCCTTTTCTTCGTTTCGGTGATGAAAAGACATGAACACACATACGTATCCAACACACCTGCACCGGCCTTCGCCATCTGTGTGGCTTTGAGTGCCGCGATATGTGCCCCTTCTAGATAGAAGAGAACTAAGATCCGGTTCCTACGCCGCGGCCGGGCCAACCGCCCGGGAAAAACGTGATATCCCTCCAACAGCAACACAAAGAAAAGAGGAAGAACGGTAGCAGGAAATCATATCGACATGGAGGAAGAACAAACAATGTCTCCACACAACCACCACCCATCTGAGGTCCAACCCGGCCAGTGTCGGACGACCTCTAGAGACCATAGCCCGCGACCTCGACGAGATCCGGGGATCCTCCACCCTGTTGCCTCCTAGACGGAGGCAAGAGCCCCGCCTGTCCGCGAATGGAGCCCGTGATGAACAGCCTCAGCGGCGTCCCCCTCAACCCTAACCCTACAGAGAACCCACCCAACGCCCAGATCCGAGGTTCCCCCTAGCTCTTGTTGTCGAAGCGGCAATCAAAGTTGGGCGCGACCGGCAAAGTTGGCGGCCGCCACGCATGTTCGGACTGCCCCCAAACATTCCCCCGATTTGAGGATGATTGTGAAATTTCGAGCATCCGAATCGGTCCGGACTGATTTGATGTGCTGCGGTGGATAACTATAAGTGTCCGAATTGTTCGGTCCAACCATTTGCAGATGAATAAGTGATCCGCGTTGGAGATGCCCTCGGCACCACCACTATTTTGTTGCTGGTTGCTGCAACGGCTTCAGAAAAGAAAGTTTGTTGGTACATGGATGTTCGATTTTGGATAAAAAATCTCTCTATTTCGCGAGAAAAATATAATAGTGACCGTCCAAGCGGCAGCCAGGGCCCAGGGGAGATGAACTGAACCTGACCCGAGCCGATCTCTGATCATCAGTGAGTGAGTGGGTGAGTGACCACTCTGCTTGGTCCGATCTAGCCGAGCCCAGCCTAGCTGCCCACCTAGTGCAGTGCAGTGGTGCCATGTCTAACATGCCGAGTAGTAGTAGTACAAAATTCTGTTTCCAATTAATTCAATCAATCATGATTTCGTGTAGCCAGCCGGACGTTTCAGATAAGAGTATCGTTTTTGGAAATGCTCATGCTACTTCTACGGGCAGGGAGCGAGGGACACATATATAGAGAAATCATGAGTAATTGACAAAAAAACTACCATATTTCACGTATCCGTCCCATAGAACTACCATATTTTAAAAACTGACCAAAAACTCCAGATTAGTGCTAATTTCATGACAAAAAACTATCAAGTTGAGTTGATGACCGTTTTTATGATTTTAAACCTGTTTATGACATGTGGGACCGGCAGCAAAGTCAACTCTATTTATTTTGACAGTGAAGTTAACCGTTATGAAAAATGAAACCAACACGTCATCATCAACCTTCTTCTTCCTTCCCTCCTTCTCTGTTTGACATTTCAACAAGCACCTTATGTGCATCGGGCAGCACCACCGTGCCGACGCATCGACGCTGGTGAGCAGCGGCAGCCCGTGGCACTGGCGACCTTCTTCCTCCTCCTCCTCCTGCTCCCTGCTCCCTGTTAAGTGATAGCGCCCCTGCCTACTGATGCACTGCTGCTGTCCCGGTGCCGCTGCCGACAGCGCCCAGCCACGCCCTGCTAGCTTCGCCCACTTCAATTACGTACCACTCTGAAGTAGTACGCATCCTTGTCATCCCACGAGGTTTGGTAGTGACTTGATCTGAAGTTTCATGATCACTATCATAAGCTTCCACTTCAATTGGTGTAGGTGCCATAGGAACAACTCTTTGTGCCCTGCTATACACTAGTTGAAGTGACGGTTTAATAACCTCATCAAGTCTCCACCATCCTCCCACTCAATTCTTTCGAGAGAAACTTTTCCTTGAGAAAGGACCTGATTCCAGAAACAATCCCTTATTGCTTTCGGATCTGAGATAGGAGGTATACCCAACTGTTTTGGGTGTCCTATGAAGATGCATTTATCCGCTTTGGGTTTGAGCTTATCAGCCTGAAACTTTTTCACATAAGCGTCGCAGCCCCAAACTTTTAAGAAATGACAGCTTAGGTTTCTCTAAACCATAATTCATACGGTGTCATCTCAACGGAATTACGTGGTGCCCTATTTAAAGTGAATGTGGTCGTCTCTAATGCCTAACCCATGAACAATAGTGGTAATTCGATAAGAGACATCATGGTACGCACCATATCCAATAGGGTGCAACTATGATGTTCGGACACACCATCACACTATGGTGTTCCAGGCGGTATTAATTGCGAAACAATTTCCACAATGTCTTAATTGTGTGCCAAAACTCCTAACTCAGATATTCATCTCTATGATCATATCATAGACATTTTATCCTCTAGTCACAATGATCTTCTACTTCACACTGAAATTACTTGAACCATTCAATAATTCAGACTTGTGTTTCATCAAGTAAATATTCTCAACATCTAATCGAATCATTTGTGAAGTAAGAACATAACGATATTCACTGCATGCCTCAACACTCATTGGACTGCACACATCAAAATGTGTTACTTCCAACAAGTTGCTATCTTGTTCCATCTTACTGAAAACGAGGCTTTTCAGTCATCTTGCCCATGTGGTATGATTTGCATATCTCAAGTGATTCAAAATCAAGTGAGTCCAAACGGTCCATTTGCATGGAGTTTCTTCATGCATATACACCAATAGACATGGTTCGCATGTCTCATTTTTTTTAAAACGAGTGAGCCCAAAGATCCATCAACATGGAGCTTCTTCATGCGTTTTATACTGATATGACTTACGTGGCAGTGCCACAAGTAGGTGGTACTATCATTACTATCTTTTGGCATGAAAATGTGTATCACTACGATCGAGATTCAATAAACCATTCATTTAGGTGCAAGACCATTGAAGGTGTTATTCAAACAAATAGAGTAACCATTATTCTCCTTAAATGAATAACCGTATTGCGATAGACATAATCCAGTCATGTCTATGCTCAACGCAAACACCAAATAACAATTATTTAGGTTTTAATACCAATCTCGATGGTAGAGGGAGCGTACGATATTTGATCAACCTTGGAAATACTTCCAACACATATCGTCATCTGACCTTTAGCTAGT
>NW_021288662.1:0-2060 GCF_002162155.2 Triticum dicoccoides
AATTCCTATCTTCGCGAGGCTGCTATCTCCATTGCGTGGGTTCCGGGGCTGACATCGCGTCGCTCCTCTCCGTGCAGGAAAAATCTGGCCAAGACAATAGCCAGGGACAAGCCAGTGAGTACTTTGAATGTACTCGCAAACATTATGAACACAGGTATAATATAACAATGATGTGCTGAAAAATATTTTTTATGCTCATGACGTCGGCCACAAAAGATAAGTAACTCTCGGATGCGTGCAAGCAAGCTATATATAAAATTGCAATAACCTGATAGTAAGAAAGAAATTTATGAAATGAATAACAAGTAATGCCACAGTCGGGCGTCTGAGCGACGCCACATAGAGGGCTTTAAAAGAAATGCCACAGTCGGGCGTCTGAGCGACGCCACATAAAGGGCTTTAAAAGAAATGCCACAGTCGGGCGTCTGAGCGACGCCACATAAAGGGCTTTAAAAGAAATGCCACAGTCGGGCGTCTGAGCGACGCCACATAAAGGGCTTTAAAAGAAATGCCACAGTCGGGCGTCTGAGCGACGCCACATAAAGGGCTTTTTAAAGAAATGCCACAGTCGGGCGTCTGAGCGACGCCACATA
Source organism: Triticum dicoccoides (assembly GCF_002162155.2). Lineage (NCBI taxonomy): Eukaryota > Viridiplantae > Streptophyta > Magnoliopsida > Poales > Poaceae > Triticum > Triticum dicoccoides. The sequence goes on from NW_021288662.1 coordinate 594, forward strand.
AAGGGCTTTAAAAGAAATAATCAAAGTGAATATCCCGGAGGTAGAACCATCCCAGAGATTCACGATAATAACAATAATATCACGGGTTAGTCAATAATAATAACAATCATAGTTATCACAAGTCACAAGTAGTAATTCCATTTCTGGTTAACAGTTTCACCTCCGAAGACCGACACTAAGACCGACACCTGACCCATCCCAGACTGGAATCCTTAACCATGGACACGGCTATTCGAATAGGTTTATTCTCTGCAGAGGATGTACTCTTTACCCACGAGTAACGGATTTCTTTAGTCCAGCAGGGCTAATTCCGTCTATGGTCTTTTTGTTGAAAACACACCTAACTTGCACACACCAGCTCATCACACACGTGTCTGGAATCACCCACGACACCTGTTAAGCAAACTCTAAGTGGGGAGGCTACAACCTCGCGTAGCATGGGATCGAATTTATATCGCGCGCTCTAAGGGGTGGCCTCCCCTCTCGGTCCCAACCGGAAACACCCATGCTCCCGGACCAGGTGGCCTGCCTACCAGTTACAACCAGTATCTTCCACCATGGCCTCTCTGTACGGTGTGTGCTAGAAAGAGGTTGACAACTTACTGAACCGTACTCTACTTGCTGTAGAGACGAGTGGTAGCACGAAACAAGTATGGGGGTTACTGGAACAAGACTCGATCTACGGTCGACTCAGGAGGTTAAAGTATTCCCTGCATGATTAGTATAACAAATATAATCCATCCAACAGGGTCACCACTCATATCACCTTGCCATGCCATATTAGACATAACCGTCCCGACGGAGACCGGCGACAAACTCATACCTACCCAAGGCAGAGGTTTTCCCGGTTTTCTGCCGGTATGCATTCAAGGCATATGAGGGTGATTATCATCACAAGTGTGTTCGTTTCCAACAGCATGGAAATCAATAACATGCACCCAGGCATATGATCATATCACATGAAATAACAAGTCCTTCGAAATGCGGTGGTGTTATAAATGCATCAATGATCACACCAAAAATATTATGCCGGGATTCAGAATGCTTGCCTTCAATGTGCGGGAAGGCAGGGTGCACTCCAAAACTTTTGAAAACTTCATCTCTCTCCCAAAATCCTATTTGAAAATATATTTGAATTAACACATATTTCAAGAACAGAACTAAAAAGTTGTTTGAAATTTTTTTAAATAAATCTTAAAATAAACTAGATCAAATTTGAAGAAGGTAGGAAAAAGAATCAACTCATTTGGACTTATATTTAAAAAGTTATAGCCAGTCAAAGATTTGGTCAAAAATCTGTTTTTAAAATAAAACAGAAAAAGAAAACGTTTCGGCAGAATACGTCTTCGAAAACGGGAGACGTACTCAGGGTCTTTACGCTTCCACTTAAACGCGTGGAGGCGGAGCTGGGTCACCGACAGTGGGCCCGCCTGGCCCACTGGTCAGGTTTGACCAGTCACCGCGCGT
>NW_021288663.1:0-1136 GCF_002162155.2 Triticum dicoccoides
ACGACCTCTACCACCACCACGGCCAAGACCATCACCACGGCCAAGACCATCACCACGGCCTCTACCACCACCACGGCCAGAACCATCACCACGGCCAAGACCTTCACCACGGCCTCTACCACCACCACGACCTCTTCTAAGACCAAGTTGACTCCCTCTTTGTTGCCTAGTTCCTCGTTGACTTGTTTGATTTGAGTGGTTTGGCACTCCACCACTTGCTTGACTTGGTTGGCTACCCCTTGGTTCACTTGGTTGGCTATCATTTGCTTGGCTTGTGCTTGAACCATTTTTCTTTGATCTCTTTCTTGGTTTGGGACAAGTTCTTGTGTTGTGTCCCCCATTACTGCAGCCCCCACAACGGGATTCCTCACGAGGCTCTTGGAATTGGCCGGTGCCGTATTCTCCACCGCCACCACGGCCCCATCCGTCCATGTCACCTCTAAGACGCTTAGTCTTACGTCTTCCCCGGCTAACGACCTTCAATTCCGGGTCCGGCCATAGTTGAACTCCATGATACTCCTCCATTGTGATTGGTCCAAGTATGGCTGGAACCGTGGAGTCCATGTCTTCTTTACCGTCATGATTGAGAACTCGGACTCCCTCACGGTTAGAGGGTGATTGACGTCCACATTCCTAACCCGGGATGCATTTAACAAGTGCGAGCATGGGAGATGAAGCAAAGACGGCCTCATGCAGCTGCAATCACACCGTGTTAGGGAGACCTTGAAAGCCCGGCCTCCGTGCTGGCGGCCATCATTTGTGGTTCCTCCGGGCTCTTTCACCTCATACTTCCACTCGTTGTCGTCATATAGAACAGCTTCTTCGGAGTCTGCCTTTCGTGATTGAAATTCCAACCATTCTTCAACCTTTGGTGGGAAATTGTACTTGTGCTTATCCTTGTTCTCACCAGCAATCTGCTTATCAGTCTCCATTGAGTGCTTCAAAAAGTATTCATTCATCTTGTCAAATGTGTATTGAACTATTGCCGTCACGGGTAATGCACGTACACCCTTGAGCACCTTATTGAAGCATTCTGCCATATTGCTTGTCATTTGACCGTACCTCCGGCCATCTTCATCGAAAGCACGTGCCCACATATTCCTTTCGGCAATGTTCTTATTGAGAAACTCCTGACC
>NW_021288664.1:0-1426 GCF_002162155.2 Triticum dicoccoides
GGGTCGTCGAGCTCCGGGCGCCGGCGTGTGGCGGGAGCGCACCGGGCGGCTTTGGTCTCCTCTGGATCCCAATCCAGATCGAGAGAGAGGAGGGGGGTAAGTGGGTGCGGGGATTGGGTTAGGGTTTCCCCCCTGGTGGGGTTATTGAGGGGAGGGGTTGGGCCGGTGGGTGTGGCCGAATGGGCTAGGTGGGTTGGCCCAGTTGGGCCACGGCCCAGGAAGGGGGGGCTTTCTCTTTCTTTTTTTGTTTTTTGTTTTCCCCATTTGTATTTTCTTTCTTTTCTATTTAAATCATTTTAAACCATTTAGCCATTTTATAAAAATGTGTTTGTTGCACCATAATTACCCTTGTATTAGTTGTCACCGTTTGTACTTTTTAGTTTTGACATTTGAAAACTTTACTAGTTTGACTTGAGTTTGAATTTGAATTTTGAATCGGTTTTTGAACTAACCCGAGATTAACTACAGTGACAGAGGTGACGCGACATCGTTAATGAGGGATTACTGTAGCCTAATTATCCGGGCGTCACAATTCCCCTCCACTAGAAGAAATCTCGTCCCGAGATTTAAGAGGGGAGGCAAGGGGGAAGGGATTGGGTTACGAAAAATCTAACTGATCTTCTCGGTCTTGGTTGCTCTCCTCGAACAGGTCGATCCATTACATTGACGTCTTCATTCCTCTGCTTCAGGTCATCATGGTGAAGTCATCCTTTTCTTCGGGATCTCCAACGTACTTACGAATAGGTAAGGGGTAACTGCGGAAGAACGGACCTTACAAGGTTGGCTATCTAGCAGATAACTCAGGGAATGTGGTAGAAAGTAACTCTTGAATAGATAATTAAGAAAATATCGAGAGTAAAGTAAGAAGGTACCATGAGAAGTTTCAAATGGGTAGGTAATCGTTCGATGTCTGAAACAACATGTGAAAGGGGTCCAGAGCAACGAGATTGAATATTGCGTCTGTTACTAGAATAGATCACTAGGACGGTGGCCCGTGATCTTTGCTATGAAGCCAACGTGAGGAATGACTTTAGAAACAGGGGTGTACAGGAGAGTCAGGTTTCGATCCTGTGGAACTGTGGGTTATGGGCCCACCATGTGGTTAAAAGTAGGAAGGTCGGTGATATCTTGCACGATCGTGTAAGCAAGGCATGTCAGAGGATAGTCTGTCGGCCATGTTGGCAACAACATAGGTACCAAGGGCGAGGGACGAAGAGAACCATTTTCCTGCTCGTTGAACGAGGCGAACCAGTAGGCAAAGTTCTCGTCCATCGGTGGTTACCGGAATGTCATCAACAATAGTAACAGGGTCTTACCGACACGATTGTGCACCTAGGTGTTTACATAAGCAGAAGAATATTGCTGCTTAGATCATATAGATCACCAGAAAGGTTAAACAAACCAATGTAAAGGAAATGTGAGCATC
>NW_021288665.1:0-1531 GCF_002162155.2 Triticum dicoccoides
AGTACTTCCGGCGCCAACGCCGGTGAGGCTGACCTGGCGCTGACGTATGGGGCCCGCTGAGCCACTGACGGGTGGGCCCAGTTGACTCGTTGACTGAGTCAACCCACTGACATGTGGGGCCGAGTCAATAAAATGTTTTAGATAAATAGAAAATGTGTTAATTAAATTGACTAATTAATCTATTCACCAATTAGGCACTGACAGTGGGCCCCGCTTGATAATTAGTATTAGATTAGTCCAATTAACACTGTTTAATTAGTCCAGTCACTGACCAGTGGGTCCCACTGGACCCACAGGTCAGTTTGACCTGGTCAGCGAGTCTGTTGACTGCTGATGTCATCAGCACGTCATGCTGACGTCATGTTTTCCTTTTCTGCTTTTAAAATAATTCAGAAATTGGTTTAAACTTTGAAAATCCGTAACTTTTAAACCGTAACTCCGATGAAAATGTTTTCTATATGAAAGTTGCTCAGAAAAATCAAACGAATCCAAATACGCGGTCCGTTCATCTGTCACATGCCCCTAGCATGCTGAACATGGAACTTTCCCCCTCCGGTCATCTGTCTGACACAGGTCCGGAACCGGGAACACCTTCCCGGTTGATTTTCCCCCTTCACCTATAACGTCTAGGACCGCGTTAGAGCACGCTTAGCGCTACGTATCGTCATGTCATGCTTAGTGTTACCTCTGTTTGCTATGTATTTACTGTTTCTTCCCCCTCTTCTCTCCGGTAGACCCCGAGACCGCTGATGCCCCGGTGATCGACTACGTCGTCGACAACGACCCCTCCTTGCCAGATCAACCAGGCAAGCCCCCCCTTTGATCATCCCGATATCGCCCATTCCTTTCTCTCATGCTTGCATTAGATTTTGCTACTGTTATTGTATGCTCCTATTCTGATGCATAGCCTGCTTTTGTACCTGTTATTGCACCTTACCTGCTTATCCTAAACTGCTTAGTATAGGCTGGTTAGTGATCCATCAGTGACCCCCACCTTGTCCTTGTTGCCCCTGCTTCATCATTGAAGACCCGATCAACGGGATTGAAGACCAGGCCCCGGCACCGCACATCGCTTTCCCCTTAGTTGCTCGACACTGCTGGGTTACTATCGAGTGCCGAGGGGTGAGACCTCTACAGCACTTCTGATGTTAACCTGTAGTGTAGCTATTCGGTCGTGGTCATCGAGGGTGATTTCCTCCTTAACCACTTCCGATACGGCTCTGTCGTGCAACCCCTCAAGTGTGAACCTCGAGGGTGATTCCTCTACGTTCACCTTGATGATTACATTGAGTGGAACCCACCGGGGGTGATTCCTTGGGTTTTCCTCTTGATGTTTGGACACACGGATACTTGGCTTTACAACTGTTACTTGGAAAGTGATGTGGAGACGGGTTGACCTGGAAGGTGCCCGTGAGATAATTACGAGGCGTGGCCGGGCATTCTTAGCCCTTGCCGCAAGTCCTCGAGACGGGGCAACGGGGTCACATTTTTCGTGAGTCTCTGCTTGTTACCGCGCGTTCCTAATCCACTA
>NW_021288666.1:0-1584 GCF_002162155.2 Triticum dicoccoides
GTGTTTCTACAAGTTCTGTCGGGCAGTGGTGGCAGTGTTTGGACCGCAATACTTAAGAACACCCAATGCAGAAGACACTGCTCGGATCCTAGCACAGAATGCTGCAAGAGGATTTCCTGGGATGCTTGGAAGCATCGACTGCATGCATTGGAATTGGAAGAATTGCCCATTTGCTTGGCAGGGGATGTCAAAGGCGCCAATGCGGTTGTAGTGTGGTATTGGAGGCGGTGGCCATAGAGGACCTCTGGATTTGGCACTCCTTCTTTGGTATGCCAGGAACTCACAATGACATCAACGTGCTGCAGTGCTCTCCTGTCTTTGCCAAGCTTGTTGAAGGTCATTCTCCTCCGGTGAACTTCGAGATCAATGGGCGGCACTACAACAAGGGGTACTATCTAGCTGATGGCATCTATCCGAGATGGTCGACATTTGTGAAGACCATCAAAAACCCTGTGCCTGGAGGCAAGAACGCCTGGTTTGCGACGATTCAGGAGGCTTGCAGGAAGGATGTCGAGCGGGCATTTGGTATGCTCCAATCTCGATTTGCTGTTGTCCGGTACCCCGCTCAGACCTGGTCGAAAGATCAAATATGGGAGATCATGACTTGTTGTGTCATCTTACACAACATGATCATTGAGAGCGAGCAGGAAGAGCCAGTGTTTGACACTGAACCATACCACAGGCAGGGTCCTCTTGCCCAAGTTGATCACCAGCTACCGGCAACCTAGACTGCCTACCTCAGTATGTGTCAGGAGATCCGAGACCCACAGGTGCATCATCAACTGCAACAAGATCTGATAGAGCACCTATGGAGGCTCAAGGGCGACACCGGGCGCGAGTGTGATGAAATATGAGTTTTTATTTGTTGAACTATATAATTTGTATTGAATTATTTGTTGTTTTACTATTTTGTTAAAGTATTTGAATTTTATGTGATGAAATATGTGATAAAAAATATTTATGTTGATAATTGAACGCCGGCCATGGCGAACCACGTCGAATATGGGGCTATTCTCGCCCATATGGGCCTTTTTCGCCGAAATGGGGCTTCAAAAGTGGGCCAAAATCGGCGACTGGGGCGAGCTGGGGGCGACGACTGGGCGCAAAATCGTCCCCAGCGCCGAACGAATCGCCGGCAATGACTGGACGATGCCTACCTCAATATGCGTCAGGAGATCCGAGACTCAGAGGTGCATCATCAACTGCAGCAAGATCTGATAGAGCACCTATGGAGGCTCAAGGGCGACACCGGGCGCGACGTGTGATGAAATATGAGTTTTTATTTGTTGAACTATATAATTTGTATTGAACTATTTGTTGTTTTACTATTTTATTGAAGTATTTGAATTTTATGTGATGAAATATGTGATAAAAAATATTTATGTTGATAATTGAACGCCGAGCCACGGCGAACCACGCCGAATATAGGCCTATTCTTGCCCATATGGGCCTTTTTTGCTGAAATGGGGCTTCAAAAGTGGGCCAAAATCAACGACTGGGGGCGACGACTAGGCGCAAAATCGTCCTCAGCGCCGAACCAATCGCCGGCTCACCCCAGGGGGCGATTTTTATACGTCCTGGGGG
>NW_021288667.1:0-1198 GCF_002162155.2 Triticum dicoccoides
CCAGCAGCAGCACAACGGCGTGGTGGTGATGGAGGAGCGTGGCAATCCTGCAGGGCTTCGCCAAGCACCTACGGGAGAGGAGGAGGTGTCACGGGAGGGAGGGAGGCGCCAAGGGCTCAGGTATGGATGCCCTCCCTCCCCTCCACTATATATAGGGGCAGGGGAGAGGGGGGAGGCGCAGCCTTGCCCCTTCCTCCAAGGAAGGGGTGCGGCTAAGAGGGGGGGAGGAGTCCATCCTCCCCAAGGCACCTCGGAGGTGCCTTCCCCCTTTAGGACTCTCCCCTTTTTCCTATATCTTGGCGCATGGGCCTCTAGGGGCTGGTGCCCTTGGCCCATGTAGGCCAAGGCGCACCCCCTACAGCCCATGTGCCCCCCCGGGGCAGGTGGCCCCACCCGGTGGGCCCCCGGGACCCTTCCGGTGGTCCCGGTACAATATCGATGACCCCGAAACTTGTCCCGATGGCCGAAACAGGACTTCCTATATATAAATCTTTACCTCCGGACCATTCCGGAACTCCTCGTGACGTCTGGGATCTCATCCGGGACTCCGAACAAAATTCGGTAACCACATACAAGCTTCCTTTATAACCCTAGCGTCATCGAACCTTAAGTGTGTAGACCCTACGGGTTCGGGAGACATGCAGACATGACCGAGATGTTCTCCGGTCAATAACCAACAGCGGGATCTGGATACCCATGTTGGCTCCCACATGTTCCACGATGATCTCATCGGATTAACCACGATGTCAAGGACTCAATCGATCCCGTATACAATTCCCTTTGTCTAGCGGTATGGTACTTGCCCGAGATTCGATCGTCGGTATACCGATACCTTGTTCAATCTCGTTACCGGCAAGTCTCTTTACTCGTTCCGTAACACATCATCCCGTGATCAACCCCTTGGTCACATTGTGCACATTATGATGATGTCCTACCGAGTGGGCCCAGAGATACCTCTCCGTTTACACGGAGTGACAAAATCCCAATCTCGATTCGTGCCAACCCAACAGACACTTTCAGAGATACCCGTAGTGTACCTTTATAGCCACCCAGTTACGTTGTGACGTTTGGCACACCCAAAGCACTCCTACGGTATCCGGGAGTTGCACAATCTCATGGTCTAAGGAAATGATACTTGACATTAGAAAAGCTTTAGCATACGAACTACATGATCTTGTGCTAGGCTTAGGATTGGGTC
>NW_021288668.1:0-2032 GCF_002162155.2 Triticum dicoccoides
AAGGAAGAGATACTTGACATTGGCAAAGCTCTAGCAAAACGAACTACACGATCTTTTATGCTATGCTTAGGATTGGGTCTTGTCCATCACATCATTCTCCTAATGATGTGATCCCGTTATCAACGACATCCAATGTCCATAGTCAGGAAACCATGACTATCTGTTGATCACAACGAGCTGGTCAACTAGAGGCTCACCAGGGACATATTGTGGTCTAAGTATTCACACGTGTATTACGATTTCCGGATAATACAGTTATAGCATGAATAAAAGACATTTATCATGAACATTGAAATATAATAATACTTTTATTATTGCCTCTAGGGCATATTTCCAACAGTCTCCCACTTGCACTAGAGTCACCAATCTAGTTACATTGTGATGAATCGAACACCCATAGAGTTTTGGTGTTGATCATGTTTTGCACGCGAGAGAGGTTTAGTCAGTGGATCTGCGACATTCAGATCCGTGTGCACTTTGCAAATCTCTATGTCTCCATCTTGAACATTTTCACGGATGGAGTTGAAACGACGCTTGATGTGCCTGGTCTTCTTGTGAAACCTGGGCTCCTTGGCGAGGGCAATAGCTCCAGTGTTGTCACAGAAGAGTTTGATCGGCCCCGACGCATTGGGTATGACTCCTAGGTCGGTGATGAACTCCTTCACCCAAATCGCTTCATGTGCTGCCTCCGAGGCTGCCATGTACTCCGCTTCACACGTAGATCCCGCCACGACGCTCTGCTTGCAGCTGCACCAGCTTACTGCTCCACCATTCAACATATACACGTTTCCGGTTTGTGACTTAGAGTCATCCAGATCTGAGTCGAAGCTAGCGTTGACGTAACCCTTTACGACGAGCTCTTCGTCTCTTCCATAAACGAGAAACATGTCCTTCGTCCTTTTCAGGTACTTTAGGATATTCTTGACTGCTGTCCAGTGTTCCTTGCCGGGATTACTTTGGTATCTTGCTACCAAACTTACGGCAAGGTTTACATCGGGTCTGGTACACAGCATGGCATACATAATAGATCCTATGGCTGAAGCATAGGGGATGACACTCATCTCTTCTTTATGTTTTGCCGTGGTCGGTGACTGAGCCGAGCTCAATCTCACACCTTGTAACATAGGCAAGAACCCCTTCTTGGACTGATCCATTTTGAACCTCTTCAAAATCTTATCAAGGTATGTGCTTTGTGAAAGACCTATGAGGCGTCTCGATCTATCTCTATAGATCTTGATGCCTAATATATAAGCAGCTTCTCCAAGGTCCTTCATTGAAAAACACTTATTCAAGTAGGCCTTAATGCTGTCCAGAAATTCTATATTACTTCCCATCAAGAGTATGTCATCTACATATAATATGAGAAATGCTACAGAGCTCCCACTCACTTTCTTGTAAACGCAGGCTTCTCCATAAGTCTGCATAAACCCAAACGCTTTGATCATCTCATCGAAGCGAATGTTCCAACTCCGAGATGCTTGCACCAGTCCATAAATGGATCGCTGGAGCTTGCATACTTTGTTAGCGTTTCGAGGATCGACAAAACCTTCCGGCTGCATCATATACAGTTCTTCCTTAAGATGTCCGTTAAGGAATGCCGTTTTGACGTCCATTTGCCATATCTCATAATCATAGTATGCGGCAATTGCTAACATGATTCGGACGGACTTCAGCTTCGCTACGGGAGAGAAAGTCTCGTCGTAGTCAATCCCTTGAACTTGTCGATAACCCTTAGCGACAAGTCGAGCCTTATAGATGGTAACATTTCCATCCGCGTCCGTCTTCTTCTTAAAGATCCATTTGTTTTCTATCGCTCGCCGATCATCGGGCAAGTCTGTCAAAGTCCATACTTTGTTTTCATACATGGATTCTATCTCGGATTTCATGGCTTCAAGCCATTTGTTGGAATCCGGGCCCGCCATCGCTTCTTCATAGTTCGAAGGTTCATTGTTGTCTAACAACATGATTTCCAGGACAGGGTTGCCGTACCACTCTGGTGCGGAACGTGTCCTTGTGGACCTACGAAGTTCAG
>NW_021288669.1:0-2507 GCF_002162155.2 Triticum dicoccoides
GATCTCCACCGCCAAGCTATCTGCCGTCTTCGTGCCGTCTACTCCGAGTCATGGGATCCGCCGTCTGATGTGTTGGCTGCCGCATAGGGTTGGGCAGCCCCTTTTGGTCCTCGTACCTTCCGAGCCTGCGTGCTCGTAGTTTCTGGGCTGATATTGCCTTGTACCGCAACTCTTCCATCTAGCGGTCTTTCCCTTAAACTTTCGCCTCTCAAGGCGCCTTATGTTGGTCCTGTGGTTGTCATACTCAGCCTAAGTTTGTGGGCTTTATTAATTTAAAGCCGGACGTCCCTGACGTCTATCTTCTAAAAAAAAGGATTTGCCGCGGCTGCGGTATCCTCGTCAGCCATCCTCTTGCGGCACTCACGGGCCCAGTGGCCCTTGATGCTACAATATCGGCACTTGTCCCGGTCGTCGTTGCCGGCACCTCGTCCGGCTCCGCCCTGGGTGCGACCACCGCCTCTGCCGGTGTCGCCTCCGTTGCTCGGGTCACCTCCACCACGTCCTTGACGCTTCCTCGCCTCCCAGTTCTTCGAGAATAGGAGTTGTCCACCGCCGAAGCTCTCGCGACCGTCATCAAGGCGGTCCTCAACCACCCGCAACCGGCCCATGAGCTTCTCGATGGAGAGCTCGCTCAGGTCAAGCAAAGTCTCGATGGAGACCGCTACCTGAGCGAAGCGAGGTGGCACGACGCGGAGAAATTTCCACACGACTCTCGCGTCGTACGTGTGTGTGCTGCTTCAGTGACTGGTTTGCTACCGTAGTTCGTTCCTGAGGATATTAGCTAGCCGAGACTAGTTTGGGCTACCGTAGTACGTCGCATGCATGTGTAGGAGAAGGCATCACATGCGGACGGCACCGCGCCACCGCCCCTGGCGCCTATGGATCCGCCTACCTGCTCATCCGAGGAAAGGACCCAGGCTTGGTAGTTCTGATGTTGGCCCATTGGATCATATATACTGAATCAATGTAGAAACTGGTACATTGGTTTCACTGTAAAGTTAATTATTTGCTCATATCTTCAGTGAGTTTCTAATCCTTGAATTTATTTTTGTTCCCTGCTCATGACACTACTGGTGCTTGGACATGGGCATCAGCCTGACATGAATGTTCTGTTAAATTTAGTAATTGATGGTTTTATGCTCAACATTCTTATCTAAAACTGTTGGTCAAGTTTGCTAGATTGGATAATGACGTGTGAAAAAAATGCATGATATCTGCTAAATTTTGTATGATTGGGAACATAAAGATGGTTCTCCCTTTTATAGTATTTAGAATAGTTGTCAGCTAGCTATCATTATCTTTGTTCGTTCTATCAGTTATATTTCTGCAATTATTGGCCAAGTTAGTCGCCTCCTATCAGATTATATCAAATTGATCAAGCAAACTTTCAGACTTTGTGAGAACAAATTTTCCTTTGATTGTAAGTCCAGCATAGAACACGTGTTGCAGTGTTAAATTATAAGAGACATAAGGAGCAACAATAAACAGAGTAAGAAGACAAGACACAGTAGCCATACTAACCATGTTTTGGTTTCGAGTGTGATCCACATTTCCCAATAAGTTACTGATTACATTATGTTTTTCATTTCATATGACATCCATCTAATATTTTGGGCAGCATTTAGACTGAATTGGAGGGGAGAACAAACTTGCCACACTAAGTACATACTTTTTGTTATTTGATGGCTTCGTCTGTCCTTCAGGTTTGGAGGTCTCTGATTGACTTTAGGAAGAACATTTAGTGATTGCCCATTTACACCTTATGCATGTAAAGATATCAACAAATATAACAATACTCATTTTGTTGTTATTATGTAAGTCTGCAAATCTGTAGATGTTGTATCTAAGTGTAGTCCAGATTTTAAGAACTTATGTGAACATATCTAAATGGTTGAGATGATGTCGCAAAAAGAAATCTTTAGCCTATCCTCTGGTATGGACAGGAAAAGTTAACTATTATTTGTCCCAAAAAATTAGGTGGGTTGGTTGTTTTTCCCTCGATGGCCAAACCACTTGATGTGTTGATCTGATAATGCATACTTGGTGATTCCACTTTAGTACATTATTTTCTACCACATGTATAAAATATAGTTGGTATTTTGTTTCCTTCCAAATTCATTTCTCGAAATTCCGCTGCAACGCGCAGGGTATCATCTAGTTGTTAAAGATCCAGGTTCCAAACAAGGTCTCTAAAGGTCTTACACAAACTGATATTAAAACAATAAATGCCACAACCAGCGAAAATAAGTTAAGATTCCCAAATACCTATCATATTACTGGACCGCCATCCAAACCGGTTGTATGTATCCCGTGCGACCATCTCCCACTCAGTATCCATAAGCTCCCTATTGTCCACATGGCTGAGTAATGACCACATACGGATTCAAGCTGACGCTCTGAAGATAACCTGCAGAAAATTTGTGACGGTTTGTCTATTAAAAACAATACCATTCCTACAATTTCAAATGGCCCACAGTAATGCACATACTCCTACACAAATATGTATC
>NW_021288670.1:0-1109 GCF_002162155.2 Triticum dicoccoides
AGGTCAATATCATTTTCCTGTGGAAACACAAACTATGATGTATCTACTTTGGCTAACTGTTTTGAGTTCCCAAATGTTGAGAATGAATTAAATTGAGCAACAGATAAAATATAGGCTTTGACACATAGAGGAAAAAAAGAGAGATGTAATGTAGTAATTACTCCCTCCGTCCCATAATGTAAGACGTTTTTTGACACTACACTAGTGTCAAAAAACATCTTATATTATGGGACGGAGGGAGTACTAGTTAGTCTGCTCACACCTGTAAAGTGACAATATTTTCTTATATTTCTGGTATGGAGTTTATCTATATGATAGCCTTATATGTAATGCTGGCAATCAGGAGAACAACATAGTCGTGTTTTAAAGGAACAACTACACCGTATATGTTTGCACTTGTCATTTTGTAGGGCATACACTACCCGTAGATGGGATTTTCAGTTGCACTGTCTTTCTTTTCATGCTGATGATTTTTTTAAAATTTGTTACACATATCTAAATATCAGTGATTGTCCTCTAATTGCATATGATTTTTGAAGCAATCTAAAGTGCAAATGATGAAATACAAATGCGAGTTTTTTTTTCAATGTGTCCTTTTTACAAACCGTCCAAATACAAAAAAATAGGCAGATCCATGAAACCATTTTTCTGGAGATTAAAGTCGCCTATTCTTTGGAGGGATTGTAGAATGGTGCCTGTACAGCTTGTTTTAGTTCATCGACTTATTCGTGTTTATTGATCTGTATTAAATTGCTCTGGATTCGCACTCAATAGGAGGTTGGATGAGTGGGTTAAATTTGAACAATCTGTTCTCTCTCATGCTGCTCTCCACGTTTGTTTGATTTTTTTTTGCCTCATTTGGTAGGATCATGACAACTTTTGATTGAGCTATTCGCCTATTTTTTGGTGCGGTCAAGTTCATCACTGCTTTTCTTGTTAGTACCACCGCTTGTTTACTGTTACTAGTCTAATTGCAGAGGGCGACATCAGCATCCCTACAGATGTGAAGCTGCCCATCCTTAATGGTTTCTACTGCCATATCTACAACCCTGACTGGATTTATCAATGTATGGGATATCACCTTATCTGGTGCTCACTCTAACGCCTCC
>NW_021288671.1:0-994 GCF_002162155.2 Triticum dicoccoides
AATTGAGCTTTTCTCCTTAGTTTGCAGGTTAAGAAAGTCATCGGAGGTCTTATACCTCTTGACATGGGCACGAGCCTGAAATCCCAATTTCAGCCCTCGAAACATCTCGTATGTTCCGCGACATTTCGAAAAACGTCTTTGGTGCCTCAACTCTAAACCGTTTCACTGAACTATCACGTAGTTATCAAAACGTGTACAAACGACGTTTGGGGTTCAGCACACTGAGCGGTGCATTAAGGACATAAGCTTTCTATGAAGCAATGAGGACAATCCTCAGTTTACGGACCTAGTCCGCATAATTGCTACTATCAACTTTCAACTAATTTTTCTCTAGGAACATATCTAAACAGTAGAACTATAGCGTGAGCTACGACATAATTTGCATAAACCTTTTGACTATGTTCAGGATAATTAAGTTCATCTTATGAACTCCCACTCAGATAGACATCCCTCTAGTCATCTAAGTGATTACATGATCCGAGTCAAACTAGGCCGTGTCCGATCATCACGTGAGACGGACTAGTCATCATCGGTGAACATCTTCATGTTGATCGTATCTTCTATACGACTCATGTTCGACCTTTCGGTCTCCATGTTCCGAGGCCATGTCTGTACATGCTAGGCTCGTCAAGTTAACCCTAAGTGTTTCGCGTGTGTAAATCTGTCTTACACCCGTTGTATGTGAACGTTAGAATCTAACACCCGATCATCACGTGGTGCTTCGAAACACGAACTATCGCAACGGTGCACAGTTAGGGGAGAACACTTCTTGAAATTGTTGTAAGGGATCATCTTATTTACTACCGTCGTTCTAAGCAAATAAGATGTATAAACATGATAAACATCACATGCAATCAAATAGTGACATGATATGGCCATCATCACTTTGCTCCTTTTGATCTCCATCTTCGGGGCTCCATGATCATCATCGTCACCGGCATGACACCATGATCTCCATCATCATGATCTCCATCATCGTGTCTTCATGAAGTTG
>NW_021288672.1:0-1197 GCF_002162155.2 Triticum dicoccoides
TGCGAAGAGCAATCCGCGTAGAGGGAAGTGTTCAGATACTTCTCCATCACAAAAAATTATGAAAAATTACCATCAGTCCTATAGCACATGTGCCCACGTTGTGTAAAAAACTCATGATTTTATCGCGCTCCAAGTATTTAATAATATTCACGCTGCATCGTTACCGCAGAACGTCTACTACCGTTTCATTGCCGTCCGTGAGGGGGGGCCACAACCCGGAGACGCGTGCCGCCTCTTCGGACATGCCACAACACCACCCCGCATGTATGAGGGCCCGGTACGACGCTCCGGTGGCATTGCTACCCCCCAGGGCCCCCGTCCCGGCTAACCCTGTAGCGTTTGACCACGGGATCTAGCCCTTTGACTTTGCACGGACGGGCTTTGACCAGTGCACCTCTCCACCCGGTTGTGTTAGGTCGGCCCAGAGGAACACTTTGGAGCAACATCCGGGCCAAACCCACAGCTACATCCACTCCGTGTAGACCCGACGCGTCCGTTTCCCCCCTCCAGGTGCCGGCGGCGGCGGGGTCCGTGAGGGAGGGGGCACACCCCGGAGACGCGTGCTGGGCGTTTGCAACCGCCTCAACACTTCCAGATTTGTGAGAGGCCGCCTACGCAAGATTTGACGGTATGCTAGCCCCCGGAGGCGGCCGGCCACAGTCGTAGACGTGCGAAGAGCAATCCGCGTAGAGGGAAGTGTTCAGATACTTCTCCATCACAAAAAATTATGAAAAATTACCATCAGTCCTATAGCACATGTGCCCACGTTGTGTAAAAAACTCATGATTTTATCGCGCTCCAAGTATTTAATAATATTCACGCTGCATCGTTACCGCAGAACGTCTACTACCGTTTCATTGCCGTCCGTCAGGGGGGGCCACAACCCGGAGACGCGTGCCGCCTCTTCGGACATGCCACAACACCACCCCGCATGTATGAGGGCCCGGTACGACGCTCCGGTGGCATTGCTACCCCCCAGGGCCCCCGTCCCGGCTAACCCTGTAGCGTTTGACCACGGGATCTAGCCCTTTGACTTTGCACGGACGGGCTTTGACCAGTGGACCTCTCCACCCGGTTGTGTTAGGTCGGCCCAGAGAAACACTTTGGAGCAACATCCGGGCCAAACCCACAGCTACATCCACTCCGTGTAGACCCGACGCGTCCGTTTCCCCCCTCCAGGTGCCGGCGGCGGCGGCG
>NW_021288673.1:0-4222 GCF_002162155.2 Triticum dicoccoides
CGTTAGTCCCGGTTCTTGAACCGGGACTAAATTGTCGTTACTAATGCCTCCCCCTTTAGTCCCGGTTCAAACTGGAACCGGGACTAAAGGTCGCGGCCACGTGGAGCTCCACCTTTAGTCCCAACCGGGACTAAAGGAAATTTTATGATTTTTTTTGAATTTTTTTATTTTCAAATTTTTGAATTATTTTAACCTCTAATCTCTCATCACCACCCCTCATCACTGCTCAATCTATCCTCTAATCTCTAATCACCCCTCATCATTCCTAATCATCTAACTTCCCGAACGATCACCCATCCTCCCACTCCCCCAGCCTGAGCACGCTTAACTTCCGGGTTCTATTCTCCCTCGTTTCCAAGTCTGCACTTGTTGTTTTGCTGACAATAGTAAGATGTCAATCCTATTAACCCTCAGGAATTTTGCATGAGCATTTCACTGTTTGAGTTTGAAACTATTGTTTTAAAAAACAATAATTATTTAGTAACACTAATATTTCTTGAATAATTAGTTTGACCATTGTTAGACCACAGTTTGACCAGATTTGACCAAAATTCAAAATAACTGAAATAATTATTTAGTAACACTAAATTAGTTTGACCATTGTTTGACCATTGTTTGAAATTTTTGCCATTGTTTGAAATTTTCGGTTTTTGAGGATTCTAAAAATGTTTAACAGGGGTGGAGTTTGAAAATGTGACCTTTAGTACCGGTTCGTGTCATGAACCGGTACTAATGCCTCAAACCCCATTAGTACCGGTTGGTGGCTCGAACCGGGACTAAAGGTCTAACCTTTAATTCTGTTGGTGCCACGAACCGGTACTAATGGGCATCACACCCTTTAGTCCCGGTTCGTGGCACCAACCGGGACTAAAAGGTCCAGACGAACCGGAACAAATGGCCCACGTGGCCCCTGGGCGCACGAACCGGGACTAATGCCCCCATTAGTCTCGGTTCTAGACTGAACCGGGACTAATGGGCTAACCCGGGGTGGACCAAAGCCCTCTTTTCTACTAGTGTACGTCCAACCAGAGATCATCGATGGCGAAGAAGTGCTACACCGTGTATGCAGGGAAGGTTCCAGGAGTGTGCCACGAGTGGCCAGAGTGTCAGACCCAAGTGTCAGAGTTCTCGGGCGGCAACCAGAGAGGTTTCGATAGCAGACTTGAAGAAAATTCTAGTTACATGAGATTCAGGCTTGCGCAAGAGAGGGATCGGTACCGGTGCCTCAAGTACTACATTATCGCACTCTTGATGATAATGATCACTCTTCTCTTATGTATCATAGTTTAGATATAGATGATGAAACATGTGTATGTGATAACCATGCAGTTGCTTGTATTCAAGACATGTTGCATAACTTGTATCGTTATATTGAGATGATGATGAGAGACATCATTTGTGCTCGACGAGGTGATGATATGATGAGACTATTATGTGTATAATATGATGAGAATATTGTTTATTTATGATATGATTAGACTACTGTATAAAATCTATACAAATACATCGCAAATACGTAACAGAAGAAAAATTATGCGTAACGCTAGCAGTAACGCTGGTTAACAAGAAGTAGTAGCGCAGGTAGGTTAGGAGCGCAGTTGCCTTGTGGTTTCAGAGGATACTCGGCTCGCAGTTGCCGTCTGCAGTATTTTGAAAGGTACTCGGCTTACACTAGGTTAAACAGAGTACCCGAGAAAAAAATCTCAGCTTACGAAAAAGCACTAGGCAACATGTGTTTTTTCCGAGTGAATAGTACCATGCATGCATAGGTGCTGGAAAAAGGTGTGATAGTTTAAAAGAGAAAAGTGAGAGAAATGCAAAAAAAAGGAAAAGTCAAAGTTTTACTAGAAGCCAACTGGAGTTTGCTCGTTGCATGCAATTGCAAACCAAATCCCTTAGCGATATGCACTGCGCTAGCAATTAGGATACGAACTGAAGACGGGAAGCACTCTATTAATTAAGGATGATTAGATCGATGTTTGCGTGGCGAAGCAGTGCGTTTGAGAGAGAGAGATCCATTGGATTAGATCGATCGTTTACGTCCGCTTGACAGAGAGATCGTGCAGTGCATGGATCCAAACGAGCTGAATCCCAGCTTGCTCGCTCCCTCAACGCCCGGTCGTTCTACGCTTACGTTGCAGCGCCACAACCACCACATACACCTTACGGACCGTATATACACTAGATGCATACGCTAGCAATCCTTATACGAACTGAAGACGCTCCTGAGTCCGAAGCACTCTGTAAGACAATGATTTGGGGAACCAGTTCAACCCTCTAGGGGGTGGCTTATCTCATATATATATAATGGGTGTGTTACAATAGGTACAATATACGTACATAAATTCAGAAGCTATACATAGTCTAACACCCTCCCTCAATCTTAGCCACTTTCTAAAGAACTGAGAAGGGTAAGATTGCGCCTACAGGCCTCGAACTGTGGTAGAGGCAAAGACTTAGTGAAGATGTCTGCAAGTTGATCCTTAGAAGAGATGAACTTGATCTGGAGTTGCTTCTGTGACACATGTTCCCGTACAAAGTGATAGTCGACTTCAATGTGTTCCGTTCGGGCATGAAATACCGGATTTGCAGAAAGGTATGTAGCACCGATGTTATCACACCAAAGGATAGGAGGCTGCGGTTGAGACATACCCAACTCCTGAAGCAAAGACTGCACCCAGATGATCTCTGCAGTAGCATTAGCCACAGCCGTATACTCAGCTTCAGTACTACTACGTGATACAGTAGCCTGTTTCCGAGAACTCCAAGCGATCAAATTAGAGCCAAAGAACACAGCATAACACCCCGTGAATCGCCTGTCATCTAGGCTGCCAGCCCAATCTGCATCAGAGTAGACCGAAAGAACCTGAGAGGAAGTCGGCCGAATATGCATCCCAAAAGACACTGTGAACTGAACATAACACAGGATGCGCTTAACAGCAGCCCAATGAGTGTCTCGAGGAGCCTGAAGATACTGACAAACCCTGTTAACAGCATAAGAGATATTTGGTCTCGTTATCGTCAAGTACTGAAGCCCACCAACACTACTCCTGTACTCTGTGGCGTCCGCAGAAGACAGAAGCTCACCATCAACAACAGTGATCTTTTCGGTAGACGACATTGGTGTGGTAGTCGGTTTGCACTTAAGCATGCCAGCTCGCCGCAACAAATCCAAGGAATACTTCTTCTGTGTCAGAACAAGACCATCAGCATGAGAAGTAACCTCAACTCCAAGAAATTAGTGAAGCTTCCCAAGATCTTTGACAGCAAAATCAGCACCAAGAGAGCGAACAAGAGCATCAGCAACATACTGAGAAGAACTGACAAGAATAATATCATCCACATAGACCAAAAGAGACATAGTGACTTCTGACTTCTGTAGAAGAAATAATGAGGAGTCAGAAGTGGACGACACAAACCCGTGAGCACGGAGGGCAGAGGCAAGACGGGCATGCCAGACACGAGGAGCTTGCTTCAGACCATAGAGCGCTTTGGTGAGACGACACATTTTGCATCATGCTTTTATGTCAATATTTATTGCATTATGGGCTGTTATTGCACATTATATCTCAATACTTATGGCTATTCTCTCTTATTTTATAAGGTTTACCATGAAGAGGGGGGAATGCCGACAGCTGGAATTCTGGCTGGAAAAGGAGCAAACGTTGGAAACATATTCTGCACAGCTCCAAAAGTCCTGAAACTCCACGAAACAACTTTTTGGAATTAATAAGAATTTCTGAGCGAAAGAAGTACACCAGAGGGCCCACACCCTGTCCAGGTCGTAAGCTAACGAGTAACAAGTGTAATGTAGGATATCTTGGTCGTAAGCTAACAATTGACATGCGACCTTTGATGACCAACAAGTGTAGGGGATCAATCGTAGTCCTTTCGATAAGTAAGAGTGTCGAACCCAACGAGGAGAAGAAGGAAATGATAAGCGATTTTCAGTAAGGTTTTCTCTGCAAGCACTGAAATTGTAGGTGATAGATAGTTTTATGATAAGATAAATAGTAACGAGTAACAAGTAAATAAAGTAAATAGAGTGCAGCAAGGTGGCCCAATCGTTTATGTAGCAAAGGATAAGCCTGGACAATTTCTAATAATGAGAAAGGAGCTCCCGAGGACACATGGGAATTATCATCAAGCTAGTTTTCATCACGTTCATATGGTTCGCGTTCGGTACTTTGATAATTTGATATGTGAGTGGACCGGTACTTGG
>NW_021288674.1:0-742 GCF_002162155.2 Triticum dicoccoides
GCGGCGCGGGTGAGAGGCGCGGGGTGAGGCGCGGCTTGGGTGGTGCGGCGGCGCGGCGTGGGTGTGGCGGCGCGGCGTGGGGCGGCGGAGAGGAGAGGAGAGGTGTTGGTTTGATGTGTTTAGAGGGGGGGTGCTTGGGTATTTATATTGGGGAGGGGAGGGTTTTTGCTTGGGGTAGGGGGCAAGAAATAGATTAGGATTAGGAATAGATCTAGGATTAGATACGGAATAAACGAAGTAGGAAAAGAGTCCTACTAGGACTAGGCAAAAGAAGGAAGCGGCGGCTCCCTGGTGCACGCGCGCTATGGCCTCTTGGCCGGCCGGCTCGGTGGCTTGGCGGCTTGGGCCTTTGGCCCAATGCGCTGCGGATTTTTTTTTTAAACGGTCTCGCGCGCAGAAAAATAAATAAAAGAAAATCTAAACGAACTCCAAAATTAATAAAGTAAATTTTCCCCGACTCCTAAAAATGAGCCGAACAAAATGAACTTTTCTCCGGACCTAAAATAAAATTTTCAAAAACGCGCATTTTCCCTATCCGAATAAAATGCAAATAAAACTCCGGCAAACAAAATTTGATCTATTTATTAAATCTTCATTTTCCTAAATTTGGGAAAGTCATATTATTCCCTCTCTTATATTTTTGATAACGGAAAATAATTGAGGATGAAATAAATAAATCAAATGATCCTCTTTTCAATTCGAGAAAACTCTCAAATATGAAAATAACGAAATCTCCAACTCT
>NW_021288675.1:0-895 GCF_002162155.2 Triticum dicoccoides
ATACCGTGCGTGAGGCCGCAAAGTGATATGAGGTGTTACATGCTAGATCGATGTGGCATTGAGTCGGGGCCCTGACAGCGTTGGTATCAGAGCTTGACTGCCTGTAGGATTACCAAGCCAAACTGGTCGAAGTTGAGTCTAGAAATTCTTTAGTTATATAAGGGAATTGATTGTGGGATGGAACGTAAGGCTCTTTTTACTCCTTATACCTCATGCCCTTCTGATCTGAGTCATCTTATCTTTCCTGCGGGGATTAAGAACTAGGCTATCTCTTCTTTCTATTAGGATCACGTGTTACTAATCAGTAGACTTATAAGATTGTTGGATTTAAGTCTCAGTTTAGTTCCTACTACTTCCGTATGTTAATTGTTGATCTCGGAACCTTGATATTGTGCTTCTGAGTGGTTATGCCACCATTTTTGTGATTGTCTCAAATCTTTTTGAGCAATTATAGCCATTATGCTGTCCGAGTCATCCCAGGTTTCTAAATAGTCTGATGCATTTGCAAATCCTTTCTTCCCGTTTCAATGTTCCCATGGGCCAGATTAACCACACTAATCAGTGAGTTGAGGTACTCCGTTACCTTGACATATATGTTGGAGATATTATTATGACCCTAGGTGTCTTAGGGGATCACCTAGTAATCCAGTCGTGCCTTGTGTTCCCAGTGTGATGATTCTGGCTATCATTCTCGAAAGCATCCCGTGATGCTACTTAGTAGTAGGTATTCTACTCCTGGGTTCTGAACCCGAGATTCACTCTACCTACTTCATGTTGATAGTAATTGCTAGTGCCTTTAGGATATTAGTAACCTTTGCGATAGTCCTTGAAGTCCGTGGTATCTTCTTCTTCCAAATACCATGAACTACTTATGGCAGAAGTTCCTCGTTGAACT
>NW_021288676.1:0-912 GCF_002162155.2 Triticum dicoccoides
CCTTCCATGAGAGCTCCTTTCATTGCTTCTTCCTTCAGCTGGATGGTTCGTTGTACCATGGGGTAAATGTGACACTGAGCAGGGTAGTGGGTAGTCCCTTGACACAAGAAACAAGTAATCTGTCTAGTTGGGCATTCTTCAGTTGGGTGACTTCCTTCACAATTAGGGCATTCATCCTTGTGTTCCTTATGGGTGTGCCCGATTTCTCCACAAATCTTGCATGCACAAGGTTTCTTCATATCCTTTCCATAAGGCTTCAACTTCTGGGACACAAACTGAGACTTTAGCAAGGTCAACTTAAATTCTTTCCAAGTGGTTACTCCTTGCCATCCATTGATGGTTTGGTACATCCTCCACCAAGTAGCAGCACCTCTTTCAAAGCATTGAAGAGCATGCTGGGCCATATCCTTTCCGACTATAGGGTTGTTCTCCATATGATCCTCCACCTCTGAATCCATCGGTCTGTCTCCAATTGACTCATCGGTCCAGAAAATACAAGCTCATCGCCATTCATCCTCTATTGGGTTCAAGGGTTTGGGGTGAGATAAGAGAGATCAAGAGAGAGGAATGCACACAATACAAGCAAAAGTTTTGAAAAGACAGATTTTGTTGTGGCTGTCGAAAAAACATCAAACAAATGACAGCTCACAAACGTCGCATCTAACGTAGGTATATAATAGGGGTTTGGTCTTCTAAAGGTCAATGAATCTTCAACGTCTCCAAACTCTTCAAGTCATGTTCATGTCTCCGATGGCTTCTTCCAATCGTGCTTGTCCTGCTCAAGTTCTTTTGCCAGATCATCTCTGTTGACGCGAAGTCTCTCGCGACGTCCTTCAATATTTCTGGAGTTACGTTCCAACTGCCGGTTTCAACATCCTTGACATGATCCATGATCCTACTGTCCTTCAGTTA
>NW_021288677.1:0-1390 GCF_002162155.2 Triticum dicoccoides
CAGATTCTTTTTCGGAACTGAAAATTTAAAATGTTTTGTAGCTCAAAACATCGGCTATATTGAAAAATTGTCTTCACATGAAAGATTCATTGCGACGAAACCTTCAAAACTAGATCCCATGTTGGTATGTTCCGACGGTTTTTTTTTTGGTAAAAAGTTACCACGCATGTGCTATGTAAGTTATCACGACTGTGACACACAGTTACCAAGCTGTTTTCATAGAAAATACCGGGCATAAAAAGATGGTCTTCCAACTTTAATAAGATGGTCATCCTAGATTCTTCCTATTTTGAAACTTCAAAATGTTTTGTAGCTCAAACTATCGCTTTGATCGAAAAACTGTTTTCACATAAAAGTTTCGCCAGGACGAGATCTTCAAAATTAGATCCCATGTTGGTATGTTTCAATGATTTTTTTCAGATAAAAATATACAACGCATGTGCTACGCAAGTTATTATACTAGTTGAGCGTAAGTTATCATGTTGCATACACATAATGACATAAATTACCGAGGCATAAAAAATGGCTTCTTCGAGCTTCTCCCCACATGCACGCGCCCTAGAGAACGAAAAATGCTAATGTCAAGGAGAATTTCACCAAAATTTAAAAAAATTAAAATATTTTTGTAACTCAAACAACCGCTCTAATACAAAAATCATTTTTACATAAAAAATTGTTGTGGCAAGGCCTTCGACACAGGATCTCATGTTGGTATGTTCGACAACTTCTTCCGGTGAAAAGGTTATCATGCCTAGACTAACTAAATTATCAACTCCATTGTTTGTATATTACCATGCTATTCACACACGAATTACCGAAGGATGTTTTCAACAAGTCCCTCCCTCTCCCAGTCAAAAGCTATCACACCTAGACTAAGTAAGTTATCAACTTAGTTGTACGTATATTTTCAACAACTTTTTTCATGGGTCAAAATTATCACCGTGTTTGTACATACGTTAGCAGGTCTGGGAGCCTGTGTTACCATGTTATTTACAGAGTATGTTTTCAATAACTTTCTTCCACGGGTTAAAAAGTTATGGTGGTGTTTGTACATAAGTTATCAGGCCCGGAAGCCTGTGTTACCATGTTATTTATAGAGTATGTTTTCAATAACTTTTTCCCACGGGTCAAAAAGTTATCGTGGTGTTTATACCTAAGTAATCGGGTCCGGAAGCGTATATTACCATACTTTTATACAATAGTTATCGGTGGTATATTTTCAACAACTTTTTTCCACGGGTCAAAGTTATTGTGGTGTTTGTATCTAAGTTATCAGGCCCGGGAGGAGCCTATATTATCATGCTATTACACAAAAAGCTATTGGTTGTATGTTTTTAAAATCTTTTTCTCCGGGTCAAAATTATAATGGTGTTTGTACCTGAGTTATCAG
>NW_021288678.1:0-1556 GCF_002162155.2 Triticum dicoccoides
GAATGGATCAAGTGCTCTATGCTCAGGTGTCATCCCTGGATCAGTAATGCTGACACCACACAGTACATCGAAGGATTTATAGCAGAGTGGCAATCACACACTTATTACATCGTTGTCTCAAAGAGAACTTATTACAATAAAATGGCTTAAGGCCATCTAGTGTCGATAACAGCGGAAGACTTGGAAGATAAATGGGTCCATCAACTCCAACGGCATCACTGAGTATAGAACCACGACCTAAAAGCACCTTACTCGTCGTCTGAAAAGTCTGCAACATGAAAGTTGCAGCCCGAAAACGGGTCAGCACATGGAATATGCTGGCAATGTAACACATAGAGAGTAATGGAATGTAACAGCTATACTATATGCATATATGGCTGGTGGAAAGCTCTATGGTTACGGTTTTGCGTAAAGCCAGTTTTTCCCTACTGCAAAGGAATAAATTTATTTAACTATCATGGTGGTTGTGAAACATTGAGAATGGTTGACAGCATTCTCAATCCCAATTAAGTGAACAATTAAAACCCAACAACATTAATTAGAAGTAACATGTTGAGATTCACATGATATTCAAGTACTAGATACTCAAGTTGTCCATAACCAGGGACACGGCTAATCATGATTAGTTTGTACACTCTGCAGAGGTTTGCGCACTTTTCCCCACAAGACTCGATCGCCTCCGTTGGATTTCTCGCACTACATGGTGTTTGAGAAACGGATGACCGAGACACAGTCTTTCAGAAGCGCTAGCACCTTACGATGGATAGACCGGTACACCTACTTTCCCCTACATCTGCTAGTCTACCCTGTCAGAGTTCGCACGACTTAATCAACTATGCCAAAGCCCATAATGGCTTGTGGCTGCACACAGAAGTTTCTAGCATGAATTATCTTATGATCCCTTTGAGCCTGGGTGGCGGTCCGAAAAAAAAACAGGCAAGTCCTGATAGACATCAGGTGCCTCAATCCACCCAGATGTGTGTTTAAGTTGCCACCTTAGATAAACCATTAAAATTATCAACTCACATCTGTCATGGATATCACTCACCCAATCCACGTCTACTAGCATAGCATGGCATAATAAGCAAACGTAGAAGTAACTCCCAAAGGTTTCATAGTAATACAGGTGATAGGTACTACCTCATCTACTTCCCATCCCACAATTTAATTAGATCCCATGCAATGTGAGAGGATTGATCTAATGCAATAAAACATGGGTTGTAGAAAAGGTATGATCAAAGTGTTACTTGCCTTGCTGATGATCCGCGAGACCTAGGGTTTCGAAGTAACAAGCGGCGCAATCCGGGTGATCTATCGCAGACAAACAACAAACACACAATAAGTACTCATCTAATGCACAGGTAAAACTCGAACAAGAGATCGAACCAGAAAGTTCAACTTAAGAACTCCGGTTGCAAAGAAAGAACGAACCGAACAAAGAACCGGAAAACAAACGGCGGAAGAAAACAACTCGGTTCTAGCAAGTTGAAACTAGGTCAAATTTTACCATAGCAAAAACTTGTTTAAGTTGATTAGACGGAACGGCGGTTTCGAAA
>NW_021288679.1:0-1684 GCF_002162155.2 Triticum dicoccoides
AAAATCTAGCCTTTTCCCAATTTTAGTTCTTAGCAGATTTTAGCAACTTAGCACAAGTCAAGCAATCAACCTACACATGCAATTCTAAGAGTATAGCAGCGAAATGTAAAACAATTGCATATGAAGGTAAATGGAGGAGATTTAGGGAGCAAACACAATGTTGACACGGATATTTTTTATCCGTGGTTCCGATAGGTGGTGCTATCGTACATCAACGTTGATGGAGACTTCAACCCACGAAGGGTAACGGTTGCGCGACTCTACGGAGGGCTCCACCCACGAAGGGTCCACGAAGAAGCAACCTTGTCTATCCCACCATGACCGTCGCCCACGAAGGACTTGCCTCACTAGGGTAGATCTTCATGAAGTAGGCGATCTCATTGCCCTTACAAACTCCTTGGTTGAACTCCACAATCTTGTCGGAGGCTCCCAAGTGACACCTAGCCAATCTAGGAGACACCACTCTCCAAGAAGTAACAAATGGTGTGTTGATGATGAAATCCTTGCTCTTGTGCTTCAAATGATAGTCTCCCCAACACTCAACTCTCTCTCAAAGGATTGGATTTGGTAGAAAGAAGATTTGAGTGGAAAACAACTTGGGGAAGGCTAGAGATCAAGATTTATGTTGTTGGAATGGAATATCTTGACCTCAACACAAGTGTAGGTGGTTCTTTCTCAGAAAATATGTATTGGAAGTGTAGGCATGTTCTGATGGCTCTCTCCACGAATGAAGAGTGGGTGGAGGGGTATATATAGCCTCCACACAAAATCTAACCATTACACACAAATCACCAAACTCGGTGGGACCGATTCAAAGAACTCGGTCAGACCGATTTGGTTCATAATGTGACCGTTAGGTGTTTTGGTGGGACCGCCACGTCAACTCGGTGGGACCGATTTCATTAGGGTTAGGGCATAACGTAATCTCGGTGAGACCGATTACACAAACTCGGTGAGACCGATTTTGGTAATAGACTAACAGAGAGTTGGTTAGGCAAACTCGGTGGGACCGATTCGCTCATCTCGGTTGGACCGAAACGTTACGAAAAGGAAACAGGGTGTTTGCATTGCAATCTCGGTGGGACCGATCGCTCATCTTGGTTTGACCGAAACATTATGAAGGGAAACAGAGAGGTTGCAATCCCATCTCGGTGAGACCGAGATCCTTATCAGTGAGACCGAAAAGACTTGGGTTTCTGGCAATGGCTATGTCAACTGAACTCGGTGGCTCCGGATAGAAAGAATCGGTGGGGCCGACTTGGACTTTTAGGTTTGGGACATATGTGGATATGAGAAAGTAGTGGAGGGTTTTGGAGCATATCACTAAGCATTTTGAGCAAGCACCTCATTAAGCAACACCTCATCCCTTCTTAATAGTATTGGCTTTTCCTATAGACTCAATGTGATCTTGGATCACAAAAATAGAAAATGTAGAGTCTTGTGCTTTGAGCTTGAGCCAATATTTTGTCCTTAGCATTTTGAAGGGTCCATTTTCTAATCCATGCCATGCCAACCATTGAGCTTACCTGAAAAATTCATCTTGGAATAGCATTAGCTCAATGAGCTATATGTTGTTAGGAATTACCAAAACCACCTAGGGATAGTTGCACTTTCACTCTGATACTGGCAAGCCCAAGGCGACCAAGCTCATGGTGGAAGCATGCAAGAAGGCCTTGATCAACAA
>NW_021288680.1:0-3044 GCF_002162155.2 Triticum dicoccoides
ATTAGTCATGCTTTATCTAGTATTTCTGTTAATAAAATCATTTGGTAAATTGCTCATATTTCCAACAATACTTTCTCACTACCTAGTGTGGCCTGTACCGTAGAGAAGGAGACCCAGAGAGTGGTAGATGTATCCCAGCAGGCACTGGCCGGGGATCCCACTGGATAGCGGCCGGTACTGTGGTCCAGTTTACAAGTGTAGCCTAGTACTCCAGCTTGCCAGCTTATTACTGGTCCAATTTACAAGTGTATTAGTACCCCAGCCTGCCTCCTTATCACCAAGTTCTGGTTGCATATCCATCCAGCGTCTACAACTACAAACCATGGAGCTTCCTTATCCCTTCAGTGGCGCCATCCACCTCCGGCCTTTCCGCCGTTAATTTCCTGTTTCGCTGCCGGCCGGCCGGCCGCCCCCGCCGCCTCCTCCTCATCTTGGCAACCAGAGAGAGACTGATTTGGGGCTTGGCGCGCGCTGCAGCATTACTGCTGCCTGGGTGGTACGTATACACCATCCCTTGTGAAATGTAGTCGAGCGAGCATTAGTTATATTTGTTAGGAGTACATTTTCTGCTAAGCAATGATGCATGCAGCTGGGTATATTTGGCAATTAGCTTAAGCTCAGTGCTACAATTACATAAGTTGGAAAATTTTAGATAACCGAGAATTAGCTTAACTTTCAGTACTATACTTGCATAGTTACATACCCTGGAGATTCATGTGTTTATGGTACTCCCTCCATTTACTTATACAAAGCCACTATGAAATATATACATTTTACATCTATATAAGGCCACCATCAGTAATCAAGGCAAAAATTAATGATATTTTCTCGTACTAGCAACTTGTTTATACTTAGAGTCATAATGACACTTAGCTATTTATTCATTCAGTTTTCTTATATGCATGGCGGTGTATTAATTATCTCAGTAAACAAGAAAAAAAGTTGGGCTGCAAAAAATTTGTTAAATTTTACATTAATACCTGTAATTTAAGTTTGCGGTCTTGTATATAAAAATGAAGAAAGTATTATCCAAATTTAGTATGGGTCTGAGATAGAATCATTCATTGCAGACCATCGTGGGGTACAACCAGGAGCAACTAATATGGCTGGAGGGCCTCTCACGCTTTGGTGGTGCTCTTCGTCTTGGCCGGGATTCGCCGGCGTGAAGCCTCCCCCGAGATGAGGCTCCTCCTATGGCTAGCGTACCTCATGCCCGACTCCACACTACTAGGAAAAGGCCTTCTATGGCTAGCCTACTAATGGCGCGCTACAGGTGCGCCACTAGTACCACACCATTAGTATCTTCACCCATCCTCACACTAATCCAGCCCGAGCACGCTTAACTTTGCAGTTTGATCCAACACCAGCACCAGCTCACTTCACAGGCATTTGTTGATATATCTATCATATCAATCCTATTAAACCTTGTTAATGTCTAGGACTTTGTTCATGTTCATGAGTATGATGAAATTTTGAAAAAATATTTCAAACTTCCAGGTCAAATTACGTATCATATTTTGAAAAAAAATCCAATTTTTTTTAAAAATCATTTTTTTTCTGTTACTAGTGGCGCACCAAGTTTGAATTTTTTTTCCATTTCCCCCCCTCTAGATCTTAAAAGCCCCGTATCTTTTGTTCTGTTAGGTTTTTGGGGATTTTGAAGATGTTGAACGGGGTTCCCTCGGTTCAATTCGGATATAACTTTTCGAGTAGATGATTTTTCATATAAAAAACTTTTTAATCCGAGTTTGTATGCAAAAGTTATGTCCATTTTACTAAATTCCAGAGAGATTTTGCAAATAAAGTTGAAATTCATATTTGTAAATTTTCCCAACAACTAGACCATATATCTCATTGGAAACTTTTTTTTAATTTTTTAACATTTTCATCATTTTCTTTTATTTTTTAAAAAGTGAAAAGGCGGTCTGGGGGTTGCATTTAGCACCAGGGTTACTAATGGCGCACCACACATCAGGTGCGCCATTAGTAACCCTGGTGCTAAATATATTACTAATGGTGCACCTGGTGTGTGGTGCGCCACTGGTGCGCCATTACTAACAAATTTTTTTATTTTATTTTTTCAAAACTACTAATGGCGCACGGTGGGTGTGGTGCGCCATTACTATGTCAACTAGTAATGTCGCACTATCCAATGGTGCGCCATTATTAATATTTTTTTTCTTTTTTTAAAACTACTAATGGCGCACCATTTTCATAGTATTGCCACTACCAGGCCACTTGTCGTTGAGCAGCGCTGTACGTGAGCATCATCTCAGCTTGTTCTGGGCGCCTTTCTTCCTGCTGCACCTCGGCAGCCCCGACAACATCACCGCCTACGCGTTCCAGGACAACCAGCTCTGGCTTCGCCACCTCCAGACCCTCGTCGTGCAGGTCCTCGGAGCAGCTTATGTCCTCAGCAAGAACATCGCCGGCGGCGGCAAAGGAAACTTTCTCTGGCTCGCCTACATCTTGATGTTCGCCCTCGGCGTCGTCAAGTACGGGGAGAGGACGTGGGCGCTCAAGTGCAGCACTCTGGAGAGCATCGCGGCCTCCATCAAGACGCAGCCGCCCGCCATCCACAAGCACTTTCACCCTCAGGACAGAGCCACGCAGGAGGAGTTCTATCTGCGACGAGCCCACTCGCTCTTCCACATCTGCAAGCGCGCCATGGTCGATTCCTCGGTGGTCGAGGAGGACTCCATGGACCACTTAGACTCCATGGACGGCCTACAGGAGTGCACCGGCAAGCTTATGTAAGGCGTCGAGCTGTGGACGCTGATGGAGATTGAGCTCTCCCTCATGTACGACATCCTCTACACCAAGTCAGCCGTGGTGCACACCTTCTTCGGCTACCTGGTCCGTTTCCTCTCGCCGTTCACCATCGCCGCCTCCCTGGTGCTTTTCCACCTCAGCTCCAAGGACGGCCATGACAGAGCCGACGTGTCCATCACCTATGTCCTGCTGTGTGGCGCCGTGTTCATGGAGACGACGTCGCTTCTGAATGCGTTGGTATCATCGTGGACGTTCGCGTTCCTGAGCTCCAC
>NW_021288681.1:0-3597 GCF_002162155.2 Triticum dicoccoides
TTAAGATATTTGAGTAGCTCCATGCCATGTTTCACTTTGCCATGTTCAGGTCCTGTAGCATGTAGTTTTGTTGCTCCGAAGAGTACCTGATCTGAAATTCCAAACAAGTGTTAATTTCACTAAGTCTGAGATCTGTTTGCCATATGCATTTTTGCCATGCTTGTTTGAACCTGTTAATGGATGAATTGGCCGTAGCTCAGTGCTAGACTTTTGTTAAGCATCTTGAATGCATCCCTGCCATGTATTTTTTTGTCATGTTTGGGTGCTGTAGCATGTTCATCTCATTGCATTTAGATGCCTACTTGCTGTAAATTGCAGACCGGTGTCATTTTTGAATCGCTTGCCATTTCCAAACCGTAACTCCGATTCCGGCGTTCTTTATATCGTTTTCAAGCGATTTAATCTCATCTTTCTAGTGGCATACTTGGATTTCCAAGTTGAGGCCAGGTTCATGCATTCCTTGTCACATCTTGCATATGCATCCCGCATCGCATCCCGCATAGCATATCATCTTTGCATCATTTTGTTTGAGCTTGCACGTGGTTGATTGTGTCCCTGTTGCTTGTTTGTCTTGTTTGGGTAGAGCCGGGAGACGAGTTCGCTAACGAGGAGCCCGTTGAGTTTGCTTTCGAGGATCCAGTCAACTCTGACAACTGTGCAGGCAAGATGATCATACCATCGAAATCACTACTATCTTTGCTATGCTAGTTTGCTCGCTCTTTTGCTATGCCAATGCTACGATGCCTACCACTTGCTTCCAAGCCTCCCAAATTGCCATCTCAACCTCTAACCCACCTTGTCCTAGCAAACCGTTGTTTGGCTATGTCACCGCTTTGCTCAGCCCCTCTTATAACGTTGCTAGTTGCAGGTGAAGATTGGAGGCCGTTCCTTGTTGGAACATTTATTTACTTGTTGGGATATCATTATATTGCTATGTTATCTTAATGCATCTATATACTTGGTAAAGGGTGGAAGGCTCGGCCTCTCGCCTAGTGTTTTGTTCCACTCTTGCCGCCCTAGTTTCCGTCATATCGGTGTTATGTTCCCAGATTTTGCGTTCCTTACGCGGTTGGGTTATAATGGGAACCCCTTGATAGTTCGCCTTGATTAAAGCTTTTCCAGCAATGCCCAACCTTGGTTTTACCATTTGCCACCTAGCCTTTTCTTTCCCTTGGGTTCTGCAGACTCAAGGGTCATCATTATTTTAACCCCCCCGGGCCAGTGCTCCTCTGAGTGTTGGTCCAAACCGTCATCCGCCAGTGGCTACCAGGGGCAACTCTGGGCTGGCCTACCGGAAGTTTGGAAAATCTGAGTGTGCCCTGAGAAAGAGATATGTGCAGCTCCTATCGGGATTTGTCGGCACATTCGGACGGTGTTGCTGGTCTTGTTTTAACCTGTCGAAATGTCTTGAAGAACCGAGATACCGAGTCTGATCGGAACGTCTTGGGAGGAGGTCTATTCCTTCATTGACCGTGAGAGCTTGTCATGGGCTAAGTTGGAAATCCCCTGCAGGGATTTGAACTTTCGAAAGCCGTGCCCGCGGTTATGGGCAGATGGGAATTTGTTAATGTCCGGTTGTAGATAATTTGAACTTTAACTTAATTAAAATGAATCAACTGAGTGTGTTACCATGATGGCCTCTTCTCGGTGGAGTCCGGGAAGTGGACACGGTGTTGGAGTAATGTTTGCGCAGGTTGTTCTCTAGTTTCTCGCTCGCGCTTTGCCTCCTCTTCTCGCTCTCTTTTGCGAATAAGTTAGCCACCTTACTTGCTAGTCGCTTGCTGTAGCTCCACATATTAACCTTGCCGGCTGCATCATATACAATTCTTCCTTAAGGAAACCATTAAGGAATGCCGTTTTGACATCCATTTGCCATATCGCATAGTCATAGAATGCGGCAATTGCTAACATGATTCGGACGGACTTCAGCTTCGCTACGGGTGAGAAAGTCTCATCGTAGTCAACCCCTTGAACTTGTTGATAACCCTTAGCGACAAGCCGAGCTTTATAGATGGTTACGTTACCATCCGCGTCTGTCTTCTTCTTAAAGATCCATTTATTTTCTATGGCTCGCCGATCATCGGGCAAGTCAGTCAAAGTCCATACTTCATTTTCATACATGGATCCTATCTCGGATTTCATGGCTTCCAGCCATTTGTCAGAATCCGGGCCCGCCATCGCTTCTTCATAGTTCGAAGGTTCACCGTTGTCTAACAACATGATTTCCAAGACAGGGTTGTCGTACCACTCTGGTGCGGAACGTGTCCTTGTGGACCTATGAAGTTCAGTAGCAACTTGATCTGAAGTTTTATGATCATCATCATTAACTTCCTCTCTAGTCGGTGCAAGCACCTCAGGAACATTTTCTTGAGCTGCGCTACTTACCGGTTCAAGAGGTAATACTTCATCAAGTTCTACTTTCCTCCCACTTATTTCTTTTGAGAGAAACTCTTTCTCTAGAAAGGACCCATTCTTGGCAACAAAGATCTTGCCTTCGGATCTGAGGTAGAACGTATACCCAATAGTTTCTTTAGGGTATCCTATGAAGACGCATTTTTCCGATTTGAGTTCGAGCTTTTCAGGTTGAAGTTTCTTGACATAAGCATCACATCCCCAAACTTTTAGAAACGACAGCTTAGGTTTCTTCCCAAACCATAATTCATACAGTGTCGTCTCAACGGATTTCGACGGAGCCCTATTTAAAGTGAATGCGGCAGTCTCTAAAGCATAGCCCCAAAATGACAGCGGTAAATCGGTAAGAGACATCATAGATCGCACCATATCCAATAGAGTGCGATTACGACGTTCGGACACACCATTACGCTGAGGTGTTCCAGGCGGCGTGAGTTGTGAAACTATTCCACATTTTCTGAAGTGTGTGCCAAATTCGTGACTCAAGTATTCTCCCCCACGATCTGATCGCAAGAACTTGATTTTCCTGTCACGTTGATCGTCAACCTCACTCTGAAATTTCTTGAACTTTTCAAAGGTCTTAGGCTTGTGTTTCATTAAGTAGACATACCCATATCTACTCAAGTCATCAGTGAGGGTGAGAACATAATGATAGCCACCACGAGCCTCAACACTCATTGGACCGCACACATCAGTATGTATGATTTCCAATAAGTTGGTTGCTCGCTCCATTGTTCCTGAGAACGGAGTCTTGGTCATTTTACCCATGAGGCATGGTTCGCACGTGTCAAATGATTCGTAATCAAGAGACTCCAAAAGCCCATCTGCATGGAGCTTCTTCATGCGTTTGACACCTATGTGACCAAGGTGGCAGTGCCATAAGTATGTGGGACTATCATTATCAACCTTACATCTTTTGGTATTCACACTATGAATATGTGTAGCATTACGCTTGAGATTCATTAATAATAAACCATTCACCATCGGAGCATGACCATAAAACATATCTCTCATATAAATAGAACAACCATTATTCTCGGATTTAAATGAGTAGCCATCTCGAATTAAACGAGATCCTGATACAATGTTCATGCTCAAAGCTGACACTAAATAACAATTATTGAGGTTTAAAACTAATCCCGTAGGTAAATATAGAGGTAGCGTGTCGACGGCGATCACATCGAC
>NW_021288682.1:0-1386 GCF_002162155.2 Triticum dicoccoides
AAGACCAGCAACACCGTCCGAATGTGCCGACAAATCCCGATAGGAGCTGCACATATCTCTTTCTCAGGGCACACTCAGATTTTCCAAACTTCCGGTAGGCCAGCCCAGAGTTGCCCCTGGTAGCCACTGGCGGATGACGGTTTGGACCAACACTCAGAGGAGCACTGGCCCGGGGGGGTTAAAATAATGATGACCCTTGAGTCTGCAGAACCCAAGGGAAAGAAAAGGCTAGGTGGCAAATGGTAAAACCAAGGTTGGGCATTGCTGGAAAAGCTTTAATCAAGGCGAACTATCAAGGGGTTCCCATTATAACCCAACCGCGTAAGGAACGCAAAATCTGGGAACATAACACCGATATGACGGAAACTAGGGCGGCAAGAGTGGAACAAAACACTAGGCGAGAGGCCGAGCCTTCCACCCTTTACCAAGTATATAGATGCATTAAGATAACATAGCAATATAATGATATCCCAACAAGTAAATAAATGTTCCAACAAGGAACGGCCTCCAATCTTCACCTGCAACTAGCAACGTTATAAGAGGGGCTGAGCAAAGCGGTGACATAGCCAAACAACGGTTTGCTAGGACAAGGTGGGTTAGAGGTTGACATGGCAATTTGGGAGGCTTGGAAGCAAGTGGTAGGCATCGTAGCATTGGCATAGCAAAAGAGCGAGCAAACTAGCATAGCAAAGATAGTAGTGATTTCGATGGTATGATCATCTTGCCTGCACAGTTGTCAGAGTTGACTGGATCCTCGAAAGCAAACTCAACGGGCTCCTCGTTAGCGAACTCGTCTCCCGGATCTACCCAAACAAGACAAACAAGCAACAGGGACACAATCAACCACGTGCAAGCTCAAACAAAATGATGCAAAGATGATATGCTATGCGGGATGCGATGCGGGATGCATATGCAAGATGTGACAAGGAATGCATGAACCTGGCCTCAACTTGGAAATCCAAGTATGCCACTAGAAAGATGAGATTAAATCGCTTGAAAACGATATAAAGAACGCCGGAATCGGAGTTACGGTTTGGAAATGGCAAGCGATTCAAAAATGACACCGGTCTGCAATTTACAGCAAGTAGGCATCTAAATGCAATGAGATGAACATGCTACAGCACCCAAACATGACAAAAAAATACATGGCAGGGATGCATTCAAGATGCTTAACAAAAGTCTAGCACTGAGCTACGGCCAATTCATCCATTAACAGGTTCAAACAAGCATGGCAAAAATGCATATGGCAAACAGATCTCAGACTTAGTGAAATTAACACTTGTTTGGAATTTCAGATCAGGTACTCTTCGGAGCAACAAAACTACATGCTACAGGACCTGAACATGGCAAAGTGAAACATGGCATGGAGCTACTCAAATATCTTAA
>NW_021288683.1:0-1330 GCF_002162155.2 Triticum dicoccoides
GGTAAATCCCCATATGCATTTAGCAATTTAATGCAACAACAAGTTTAAACATTTTAAATGTTGTTATCATGATGCGGATGACATATACAAGTTTTATGCAATTTTATGAAAATGTTGACAAGAGCATTAAGAAGCATTTGGTCACCCTGGCGGAACAAAAAGGGTGCCACGGCGATGAAACGGAAAATGATGCCACGGCAACATATCCGAAAATGATGCCACGGCAACATATCGGTTCCGATAGCTCACAGAGATACCGGTGCAAAAGGAAAAGTGACGAGAGCGTGACATGCGATAGAAGGTGGGGTGATCCCGGATACCGGGTTCCCACAAGATGGTGGCATGGCAACGAGGAGGGACGTGCATGAAGCAAACGGGCACGGTGCAAACATAGGGTGCATCGCAAGGATCGATCACGGTGCAAAACTCGAGCATCTCATACAACACATGCATTAAGTCACGGGCGTCGTCTCGGCGTTATACCTTCGAAGCGTGCGTTTTCGGAGCGGTTCGAGTCGTCGAGGGAAGTAGTCATTCACGGGCCGTAATGGAGGTAGTCGTTCACGGGTCGTCGTGGGAAGTAGTCGTACACGACGTAGTGGAAGTCGTGGTACACGTTCGGAGAGGAACTTGACGCATCCACGGTATTCGGGCCGACGGTAGAGGTACTTGACGCATCATGTAGTCGAACTTGGCATATCCGAAGGGGTACTTGACGAAATCCACATCGAATGTAGTCGTTCGGGCTCCCGCAGATGAACTTGACGGGTCCCATGAGTAGTCGTACTCGGCGAATCCACGTAGTTGCACGTATCTTTGTGCTGTAGCCGAACTTGATGAAAACACACGGCAACAACGGGTCGGCCAAAAGAGGCAGAGGCCATGGCAGGGCAGGCGCTTGGGGCGCCGGTGGCTGCCTCAGCAAGGAGAAGGGCGCGACGGGGTGGCCTGGAGGTCAAGGAGGCAGGCGGGTTCACGGGAGGCGCAGGAGGGCAACGAAGCAGCAGAGGCGTGGGCGTCGGGCCATGGTGACGGGGAGACGATGCAGAGGAGGGTCGGAGGCGCCGGAAGCGGATGACGGAGGGGCGACACAGAGCATGGCGGCACGGCGGCCGGACTTGGCGCAGGGAGGGAAGGATGGCGCGGGGCTCATCTGCTGGGCTGCTCGACGGCGGAGGGAGCCCCGGTGGCCTGGCAGGCCGGCGGGGTTGCTCGTTCCCGAGCTGCTGCTCGAAGCAGGGAAAGCTGACGGAGGAGGCGAGACGCGGGGCGGCGTCAGGCGATGCAGCGGGGCGACGAGGATGGACGGCCTCGCGCGCAGCGGAGGGAG
>NW_021288684.1:0-1207 GCF_002162155.2 Triticum dicoccoides
GCGTTTGCACAAGCAGTGGATTATTACTGCTTATATCATATAGATCATAGAAAAGGTTTAAACAAACCAATGGAAGGAAAATATGATCATCAGATTAAACAGAACAATGGAAAGGAAAATATGTTTAAACATATTTTTCAAGGGTATATCCTTCCCAAGGACAAGCAGAGCAAGATATCCATGACAGGATATAAAGTAGAAAACCATTTAGGTAAGGGGGAAGGAATCTCATGATATTACCCATACAACGGTGTTAGGATAAGTGATAAATAAAATTTAGCATCGTGCTTCAAATGTTCCTGTTGAAAATCGGAGTACCATTGACATGCTTCGAGATAGCATTGACATGGTCTTCAGGTGAAGATCAGACTTTGGAAACACGAAGGATCCATCAGGAATAACTTGTAGAATAAGTCTTACAATTTCCTCATGGAAGAATGGCTAAACTTGCTAAAAAGGATACTACAACAATAGGCCCTCCACCCAGGGGGGGGGGTGCTAGGCATGACATCATGTTACCAGGTCATCAAAGGACCAACATCATAACTCTTGGAAAGTTGTCCCTACCATCATATCTGACCGAGATTCAGATCCGATTGGTGTCATGATACCTCAAGCTCACGATGCTTGAGGAGAAAAGGTGCGATACAAATTGACGAGATGACATCGAAGATTCTCGGGAGATGAACCATGGAACCAGTTCCGAAACAAGAGTTCATCGGTAAACCAATGAGAGGATGAGGAGGTGGCTGGTGGAATCAGCGACAATTCATCGAGATTAACAAAAGATGGATTTCCACAATTATGTGAACAAAGAGATAACATTTGTCAGATCAAATGGTATAATGATGTATGCTTGAGGAAAACATACACAATTAAACATTGGTTGAAAGGTGCACCCGAAATATGGGTTGGGTTGCACAACCAACGTCAGAATGGTGATTCAATAGTCAATAGCCTAAGAATGAACTTTCGACCATTAACTTCAAAAAAATTTAGGGTTGCTAGAAGGAAAGAATCCAAACAACACCGTTCACTTGTTGGAATTAACACGGGGACCAAGAAATGAACGAAGATGGCAAGAAGCATTTTGATATCAAGAATTCTTAAGAGGTGGTGAAATTCCCACCACATTCTTGACAAAAAGAGATGGTAATACTTCCGAGGTAAGGAAGATCAAATGCTGGGTAGCAAGGAACTCAAGGTA
>NW_021288685.1:0-636 GCF_002162155.2 Triticum dicoccoides
CGCCGACCCCCCGCACCCTCGATTCCCCTACTCAACCGCCGCCGCCGACCCCCCGCACCCCGCGCACCGTCTTATAAAAAAAATTAGTATCAAACAGCTTTTTAAATGCTACTGTCTTATAAAAAAAATATTACTGTTATTATTTAAACAAGTTTGAACATATTTAAACATAAATAAGTATCAAACAGCTTTTTAAATGCTAAAAAAAAATTTGTGGAGCCTGGGAGTCGAACCCAGGACCTCCTGGTGTGAGAACTGGCTGCTAACCAGTCGAGCTAGTAGAGTGGGCTTGACATAGATAGGTTCTGGTACTACATAACCTTTTGGCTCGAGCTGAAATAAAAAAAAATACTAATGGCGCACCACGGTGAGGTGCGCCATTAGTATGGACATGCTAATGGCGCACCACGGTGAGGTGCGCCATTAGTATTGTGGCCCCCCTTCGCCCGATCCCCCCTTCTCCCGATCCCCCCTTCGCCCGATCCCCCTCGCCAGTTCTCTCCCTCTCGATCCACCGCCGCCGCCGCTGCTGCCCTCGCCCTCGCCCTCTCCCTCGCCCTCGCCCTCTCCCTCCCTCGCCCTCTCCTCGCCGCCCGGACGCCGCCCGGACGCCGCGCCGACGCCGCCTCGACCCCG
>NW_021288686.1:0-796 GCF_002162155.2 Triticum dicoccoides
GCAAGAGGAACACGGCTTGCTCGGCGGAGGTCTGCTTCGCGACGTGGAGGTAGTCGTTGTTGTTGTTGTTGGAGAGGTGCGTTAGGTGCAGCGGGTGGTGGTGGTGGAAGACGCGCGAGCAATTCATTAAACTTGTTATCGAGCTTTGTTTCGAACGTCTTCTCAAGGCCAGTGATCTTCTCCATGGCCTCTTCAAAATTGTTCAGCACATCTTGCACCTGTTCAGTCATCATTTGCTGAAACTTATCATGAAGCTCCTTGTTCGATAAATTCTCCCAGTCAATCTCGTCGGCTTGTGATCCTGGCATGGTTAGCAGCAATAGAAACACACAAGAATATGATCCTACAGACTACGAACAAGAGGTGGTGGTGGGTGTCACAAATCCGTCAAGCAAAACTCAAATTCTTACCAGTTCTTACCCAGCAGCAGGCGGTGATCGGCAACCGTTGTAGTCAAAAACTCTCAAAGCTTGGATAGAGCGATTACCAGGGAGAGTCAAACGCACGACGTAGATGTATGTGGAGCTGGGAAGGCTTATACTATGGTAGCAAAAAGGGTCAGCAATAATCAATTCAGAGATGCAAAGTTGAATAAACGCTCAACGACGGTACTGTGCTGGTCCTAGGCTAGACTGTGCTAGAGACGCGAGCCTAGAACACCAACAAAATCACGGTGCGGCACGTAAACAAGGGAAAAGCACACTCTGAATTTTTTTTTTCGCTCTTTTTTTTTTGCGCTTTTTTTTTGCGCTCTTTTTTTTTTGCGCTGCTTTTTTTTTTGCGAAAAATCACTATA
>NW_021288686.1:855-1576 GCF_002162155.2 Triticum dicoccoides
ATCACTATAATGGCGAGTGTCTCAAAACTCTTCCTAGCTCAAACTGACAGGATGGGCACGAAATTTTTCGACCAATTTTTTTTTTTTTTCGACTGCCCGGACCCAAAAACTGGAAACGGGTCAAAAAAAACTTCCTATAATGGCACCTGTCTCAAAACACTCAGAAACACCTAAAAATAGGATAGCCGGAAATTTTTTCGAAAAATGCGTTTTCGAAAATTTTTGGGCCTAAACGGAGCGTGGCTACCCGACTCTTTTTTTTTTTCCGAAACCTACTCCTGCAAGGAAACACGAATCGGAATCTGGATGGATCCCGAAAACAAACCTAATAAGCAAGGAACTCGGATTGGTGGTGGATATATGGTGGTGGTATATGGCAGCGGTGGTGGTAGCGGTGGTAGTATATGGATATGGATCGGTGGTGGTATATGGACACGGATTGGTGGTGGTATATGGATACGGATTCGGTGCGGTGGTGGTAGATGGCAGGGGCGATGATGATGGTGCGGCGGCGGCGTGACAACTTATGACCAGAACTCGAAACTCTAAAAGACTAGACTCTAAGACCAGCAACTAGACACGACGATGCAACCGCAAATTCAACAAAGCAAAACCCTAAAAAGATTATGCAAAGGCTCAGATTGGTTCGGATATGATGAACTAACCCTAATTTTTTTGGCTTTTTCGTGGACTGTAGGTATGAAGAACAGACTCGATCTAA
>NW_021288687.1:0-983 GCF_002162155.2 Triticum dicoccoides
ACGGGGCAAGGGGGAATCGAATCAGTGGCTCACCGCGGAGCTGCAGGGATGGTTAGCGGGCTCGGGGACGGCCGGAGTGCAGCGAATCGACGGCGATGACCTCCGGTGGCCGAGGAGGGGAACGGCGACGTAGGCGGCGATGCAGGGCTTCCGGAGACCCGTGGATCGGTGGGGAGGAAGAGGGGGTCGAGGCGGAGCTCCTGAGCTAGTCGGGGGAGCGAGGGGTGGCCGGTGACGGCTGCTATGGCGAACGGCGGCGAGGGTGGTGTTCGGCCGTGTGAGAGAGAGAGCGAGGGAGAGGAGGGAGGAGCCGAGGGAGAGTGAGAGAGAGCAGGGGGGAGGCGTGACGTCGTCCGGGGCATCGAGCGAGGAGGGGAGGGCAGGCAGGCAGCCGAGCAGGTGGCGTGGCGCGGTGGCGCGCGCGCGCGCCGGCCACACTCCCCTCCCTCTGTCGAGGACGAAGACGACAGAGGAGGGAGGCGGGCAAGGCCGCCTGCTGGCTGGGCCGGCCAGCTGGCTGGGCCACACAGTGGAGGAGCCCAGGTAAGCTTCTCCCTTTTTAATTATTTCTGTTTTCTAATTTCTGACATTTGTTTTGATTTAAATAAAATATTAAATCATTTATATACCTTATGCCAATTTTTGCAGGAGCTAAATATATTATTCCAGAGCTCCTTTATAATTGGCATAATATTTGGACATATATTAATATATATAAATAATATATTTCCAATGCAAATATTTATGCATTAATTCCAAATGCCCAAAATAAATACCTATGAGCTCTTAAAAATATTGGTTTGATTTTTATCTCTGTCCAATATTTTCAGAGAGCAACATGAGCATTTTCTTGGACCCTTTTGGAGAAATTTTTATTTGGATCATTTTCAGGAATGATTCTGAGGGTTTCACAATCCCCATTTCAAGTTAAATGGAAATTTAAACATGATGCACACACTCTGATGCATGACTAGCTAGGGTGT
>NW_021288688.1:0-959 GCF_002162155.2 Triticum dicoccoides
TTATGCAATCAGGTGTTGGGGATACAGGGGAAGCATAATATCTCACCCAAAACTAACAAATCCTACATCCAGCTGTATCCATCCTTCAACACATAACCAAGAAACCTTCGGAAATCGTCTACCTCAACCTTCGAAAAGCATCCGTTATACAAGTCATGGCAATACTCCCGTACTCACCTCAGTACTGGGTTATCGGGGTTATCTCACCAACAACTGCATAAAAGAGATTTTCGATGTCGGCGTACTAAACTCAGGTATTCCAGAACTGCAACGATAAAATTATGACGACAACACCTCAGAGCTCAACTCCCCGGGACACTTCCAC
Source organism: Triticum dicoccoides (assembly GCF_002162155.2). NCBI lineage: Eukaryota > Viridiplantae > Streptophyta > Magnoliopsida > Poales > Poaceae > Triticum > Triticum dicoccoides. The sequence continues at coordinate 326 of NW_021288688.1, forward strand.
TAAACCCCTGACAGGAGGCACCAAGACAATGTTGTCATCATAAAACCATCGGAACGATTCCAAGATACCCGCGTGATCCTAAATTTTTTTTAGTGAAATTTGAGAAGAGAAGAGTCAAAACTCTACGTCGGGATGCCTTACCAGAGCGATGAAGAGACTGGGGAGTAAAAAGAATTCCTAACTCTCCGATATATATAATCCTAAATGACTCAAAATATTTTTCTAGACACAACTCGGCCGCTAAAAACGATCAAGCAATGGGGCTCCTAAGGTCGGGGAAGGCTCTGATTACCAACTTGTAACGCCCTCGATGCGGCTATATCTCCCACGTGTCGAAGCATGACTTAGAGGCATAACCGCATTGAAAGCAATGTCGCAAGTGAGGTAATCTTCACACAACCCATGTAATACATAAGGGAAAGAGATACATAGTTGGCTTACAATCGCCACTTCACACAATTACATGAATAAAGCATTACATCATCCAGATACAATCAAGGTCCGACTACGGAACCAAAATAAAAGAAGAACCCCAAATGCGACAAAGGTCCCCGATCGACCCCAACTGGGCTCCACTACTGATCAACTAGAATGAAACAACACAAAGGGCAAGATCTTCATCGAGCTCCTCCTT
>NW_021288689.1:0-970 GCF_002162155.2 Triticum dicoccoides
CGTCTTGTTCTGGAGAAGCTTCGAGAGCATCAACTTTATGCCAAGTATTCCAAGTGTGAATTCTGGTTACCCGAAGTCACCTACCTTGGTCATGTTATCTCCAAGGATGGTATTGCCGTCAACCCAGAGCGCGTTCAGGCTATTCTTGACTGGACCCCTCCAAAGACTGTCAAGCAAGTCAGAAGCTTTCTCGGACTGGCCAGCTATTGTCGCCGCTTTGTCGAGAACTTCTCCAAGATCGCCAAGCCACTGACTAATCTGCTTCACAAAGGCGTTAAGTTCGATTGGACAGACAAATGTCAGGAAAGTTTCCAGGCACTCAAGGATAAACTGACTTCTGCCCCAGTGCTTGCTCCCCCTGATTCTCGCAAGGACTTTGTCATCTATTGTGACGCTTCACGTCAAGGATTAGGCTGTGTTCTAATGCAAGAGCCCAGGGTGATTGCCTATGCCTCCCGTCAAGTGCGTCCTCACGAAGAAAACTACCCGGTTCATGACCTTGAGCTTGCAGCGGTTATCTTTGCATTGAAGCTATGGCGACAATACCTTCTCGGTAATCATTGTGAGATCTTCACTGATCATCAGAGTCTGAAGTACCTGTTTACTCAGCCAGATCTGAACCTCCGTCAGCAGCGATGGATGGAAGCTATTGCTGACTACAACTGCGGTATATCTTATACACCTGGCAAGGCTAATGTAATGGCCGATGCCCTAAGCCGAAAGTCTTATTGCAATAATCACCAGGTCTACAAAGCTCAACCCCGCCTTTATGAAGAGCTATGCAAGCTGAACCTTCAACTAGTTCCACAGGGTTCTCTGAATAACCTTGTTTTGGAACCAACTCTTCTGAAAGCAATCAAGTCTGCTCAAGCCAAAGATGCTCATGTTGATCTGATGAAAAAGGATCTTGCCTTAGAGAAATCCAGAGATTTCTCACTTGGTGAAGATGGAACCTTATACTTCAGAGATC
>NW_021288690.1:0-2456 GCF_002162155.2 Triticum dicoccoides
TGACCAGACACTTGGTCACTTTGAGCTCATTATGATGATGCACTACCGAGTGGGCCCAGTGATACCTCTCCGTAATACGGAGTGACAAATCCCAGTCTCGATCCATGTCAACCCAACAGACACTTTCGGAGATACCCGTAGCATACCTTTATAGTCACCCAGTTACGTTGTGACGTTTGGTACACCCAAAGCACTCCTACGGTATCCGGGAGTTACACGATCTCATGGTCTAAGGAAGAGATACTTGACATTGGAAAAGCTCTAGCAAAACGAACTACATGATCTTGTGCTATGCTTAGGATTTGGTCTTGTCCATCACATCATTCTCCTAATGATGTGATCCCGTTATCAATGACATCCAATGTCCATAGTCAGGAAACCATGACTATCTGTTGATCAACGAGCTAGTCAACTAGAGGCTCACTAGGGATATGTTGTGGTCTAAGTATTCACACGTGTATTCCGATTTCCGGATAATACAATTATAGCATGAATAAAAGACAACTATCATGAACAAAGAAATATAATAATAATCCTTTTATTATTGCCTCTAGGGCATATTTCCAACTATTCATAGTGTGAATACCAAAAGATGTAAGATTGATAATGATAGTCCCACATATCTGTGGCACTGCCGCCTTGGGCACATTGGTGTCAAACGCATGAGGAAGCTCCATACAGATGGAATTTTGGAGTCTCTTGATTTCGAATCATTTGACACGTGCGAACCATGCCTCATGGGTAAAATGGCCAAGACTCCGTTCTCCGGAACAATGGAGCGAGCAACCAACTTATTGGAAATTATACATACTGATGTGTGCGGTCCAATGAGCGTTGAGGATCGTGGTGGCTATCGTTATGTTCTCACTCTCATGGATGACTTAAGTAGATATGGGTATGTCTACTTGATGAAACACAAGTCTGAGACCTTTGAAAAGTTCAAGGAATTTCAGAATGAGGTAGAGAATCAACGTGACCGAAAAATAAAGTTCTTACGATCGGATCGTGGAGGAGAATATTTAAGTCACGAATTTGGTACGCACTTAAGGAAATGTGGAATCGTTTCACAACTCACGCCGCCTGGAACACCTCAGCGTAACGGTGTGTCTGAACGTCGTAATCACACTTTATTGGATATGGTGCGGTCTATGATGTCTCTTACCGATTTACCGCTATCATTTTGGGGATACGCTTTAGAGACAGCTACATTCACTTTAAATAGGGAACCGTCTAAATCCGTTGAGACGACACCGTATGAATTATGGTTTGGGAAGAAACCTAAGCTGTTGTTTCTAAAAGTTTGGGGATGCGATGCTTATGCCAACAAACTTCAACCTGAAAAGCTCGAACCCAAGTCGGAAAAATGCGTCTTCATAGGATACCCTAAGGAAACCATTGGGTATACCTTCTACCGTAGATCCGGAGGCAAGATCTTTTTGCCAAGAACGGGTCCTTTCTGGAGAAAGAGTTTCTCAAGAAAGAAGTAATTGGGAGGAAAGTAGAACTCGATGAAGTACTACCTCTTGAACCGGACAGTAGTGCAGCTCAGGAAGATGTTCCTGTGGTGCCTACACCGACTGGAGAGGAAATTAATGATGATGATCAAGGTACTTCGGATCAAGTTGCTACTGAACTTCGTAGGCCCACAAGGACACGTTCCACACCAGAGTGGTATGGCAACCCTGTCCTGGAAATCATGTTGTTAGACAATGGTGAACCTTCGAACTATGAAGAAGCGATGGCGGGCCCAGATTCCAACAAATGGCTTGAAGCCATGCAATCCGAGATAGGATCCATGTATGAAAACAAAGTGTGGACTTTGAAAGACTTGCCCGATGATCGGCGAGCGATAGAAAACAAATGGATCTTTAAGAAGACGGATGCGGATGGAAATGTTACCATCTATAAAGCTCGACTTGTCGCTAAGGGTTATCGGCAAGTTCAAGGGGTTGACTACGATGAGACTTTCTCTCCCGTAGCGAAGCTGAAGTCTGTCCGAATCATTTTAGCAATTGCCGCATACTATGATTATGATATATGGCAAATGGATGTCAAAATGGCATTCCTTAACGGCTATCTTAAGGAAGAACTGTATATGATGCAGCCGGAAGGTTTTGTCGATCCTAAGAATGCTAACAAGGTATGCAAGCTCCAGCGATCCATTTATGGGCTGGTGCAAGCATCTCAGAGTTGGAACATTCGCTTTGATGAGATGATCAAAGCTTTTGGGTTTATGCGGTCTTATGGAGAAGCCTGCATTTACAAGAAAGTGAGTGGGAGCTCTGTAGCATTTCTCATATTATATGTAGATGACATACTTTTGATGGGAAATGATATAGAACTTTTGGACAGCATTAAGGCCTACTTGAATAAGTGTTTTTCAATGAAGGACCTTGGAGAAGCTGCTTACATATTAGGCATCAAGATCTATAGGGATAGATCGAGACGCCTCATAG
>NW_021288691.1:0-1025 GCF_002162155.2 Triticum dicoccoides
ACAGCGGTCAAGAATATCCTGAAGTACCTGAAAAGGACAAAGGACATGTTTCTCGTTTATGGAGGAGACGAAGAGCTCGTCGTAAAGGGTTACGTCGACGCTAGCTTCGACTCAGATCTGGATGACTCTAAGTCACAAACCGGATACGTGTATATGTTGAATGGTGGAGCAGTAAGCTGGTGCAGCTGCAAGCAGAGCGTCGTGGCGGGATCTACGTGTGAAGCGGAGTACATGGCAGCCTCGGAGGCAGCACATGAAGCGATTTGGGTGAAGGAGTTCATCACCGACCTAGGAGTCATACCCAATGAGTCGGGGCCGATCAAACTCTTCTGTGACAACACTGGAGCTATTGCCCTCGCAAAGGAGCCCAGGTTTCACAAGAAGACCAGGCACATCAAGCGTCGTTTCAACTCCATCCGTGAAAACGTTCAAGATGGAGACATAGAGATTTGCAAAGTGCACACGGATCTGAATGTCGCAGATCCGCTGACTAAACCTCTCTCACGTGCAAAACATGATCAACACCAGAACTCTATGGGTGTTCGATTCATCACAATGTAACTAGATTGGTGACTCTAGTGCAAGTGGGAGACTGTTGGAAATATGCCCTAGAGGCAATAATAAAAGTATTATTATATTTCATTATTCATGATAATTGTCTTTTATTCATGCTATAACTGTATTATCCGGAAATCGTAATACACGTGTGAATACTTAGACCACACTATGTCCCTGGTAAGCCTCTAGTTGACCAGCTCGTTGTGATCAACAGATAGTCATGGTTTCCTGACTATGGACATTGGATGTCGTTGATAACGGGATCACATCATTAGGAGAATGATGTGATGGACAAGACCCAATCCTAAGCATAGCATAAAAGATCGTGTAGTTCGTTTTGCTAGAGCTTTGCTAGTGTCAAGTATCTCTTCCTTCGACCATGAGATCGTGTAACTCCCGGATACCGTAAGAGTGCCTTGGGTGTATCAAACGTCACAACGTAACTGGGTGACTATAAAGGTGCATTA
>NW_021288692.1:0-1011 GCF_002162155.2 Triticum dicoccoides
CAACACACCCAGCCGGAAGACCTATCATTGTAGTATCTTGTTTGAGGAAGTTGGCCACCTCCCCATAAGGATTTCGTAGGATTTACCTCCGTAACTGTTCCTTATGGATTCTATTGCTCCCGAAGTCCGACCTTTACTTGATGTTCTAGTTATCAAACCATATCTATGAATGGGTTACACTAGCACGTCAAGGAGAACATTAGAAGCGGAGTGCTAAATGTCTCTCGGTCGATCATCCAGATTTTGTTTCCTTGGCCTCGCTAGGGTGAAATCTGAGTTGATGTTATCTTCCTATGCATCTGCCTCGTCCATCGTTGTTCATCATGGTGGTATGTTGTGTTGCCAGGATCCTTGACACGGATGTTGGTAAAACCTTGATGAATATGGAAATGCTCAAGTTCTTGAGAGCACGCACAAGCGCTAGGTGTTATCATCGGCACTAACTGGGTTTGCTCTTAGTTTCCTCGGCAATGCTATGATCCTTTCAAACAGTGAATTCACTCTCTATGGTTGGGTCCTTCCCCAGTTACCAGAATCATTCCCAGCATTTGCATTTTGTTCCCAGCTGCACCGCCAATGTGCCATTCTACCATGGGTCTCATCCATTTCCGGTGATAAGCAAATTCATCCATTACGTTGTCTTCAACAAGGTAATCCACATCATCCAAGTCCGAGTATGCTATTCTACCGACCCCCGCCAGTCGATTGCTGTGATTTGCCTTAGGCTGATATAGAGAGTCTCAATGATCTCTATATCAAAGGTAATTCTTTTTGCCACTTGGATATTTCTACGAGTCACCTACCCTAAGGTGCCTCGTTGTGGTGTCATGGCAACTCAACTCCTCGCTACATTGACAATCGTTTACCACCTTTTTAAGTGTGGAATTGTTGTCCACCTAGTGAACCTTCGTCATCCGTTTCTTTCCACCCCTCTTGATGTGTATCTCGTGTCTCCACCCGAGAGATGGTTCTATGTCTCATTCCGTGAGTTGTTCGACCTTCGAGAAGTTC
>NW_021288693.1:0-1435 GCF_002162155.2 Triticum dicoccoides
TAAGCGACACCCCGGCCGGATCTCCTTGCGGATGGAACCCGAATAGGCGATAAACCTGGACTAGAGACTTGTTCGGTTAGTCAGGTCGTGGCCGACTCCCTCGCCCGGCTTCCGCTTGAAGGTTGCCGAGGTACATGACGTGTACAGGGCGGTAAGTGGCGAGAGCGTGTGTGAAGAAGTACACCCCTGCAGGGTTATCATTATCTATTCGAATAGCCGGATTCCTCGGATATGGAAACGTGGACCCCTTGCATAGTTCATAGACAAGTGAAAGTGGATACTCTAAAATACGCAAGATAAGCGTGAGTGCTATGGATGGCGTTCTCGTAGGGAGACGAGAGCGGTTCCATAGTGGTGTATTGATATGGTGAATATGTGGACTCGTGTGCGCCACCTCAAAAGAGTTACATTGCAGTCGTAGTTCAGGATAGCCACCGAGTCAAAGCTGGCTTGCTGCAGTTAAACCCCACCATCCCCTTGTTGATAATGATGCATATGTAGTTAGTTCTGATGTAAGTCTTGCTGGGTACATTTGTACTCACGTTTGCCTATTTTATGTTTTTGCAGAGAGACTTCAGTCTCACTAGTAGTTTCGCGTGGACTTCGACGTTTAGCTTGTTACCTCAGCTATGATCTTGTGCCCTCGGCAGGATCTGGTAGATAGTCAGGCTTCTCAGCCTTTTCATTTATAGATGTCTGTACCCAGACATGATAGCTTCCGCTTGTGCTTTGACTTGTATGCTCTGAGTGTTGGGTCATGAGACCCATGTTTGTAATATCTCGCTCCTCGGAGCCTACTGAATAAACTACTTGAGTTGTAGAGTCATTTTGTGATGCCATGTTGTATTGCACATATCGAGCATATTGTGTGTATGTTATTGAAATGCTTGGTATGTGTGGGATCTGACTATCTAGTTGTTTATCTTTAGTAGCCTCTCTTACCGGGAAATGTCTCCTAGTGTTTCCACTGAGACATGGTAGCTTGCTACTGCTCCGGAACACTTAGGCTGGCCGGCATGTGTCCTTCTTCGTTCCTGTGTCTGTCCCTTCGGGGAAATGTCACGCGATGAATACCGGAGTCCTGTTAGCCCGCTACAGCCCGGTTCACCGGAGTCCTGCTAGCCCAGTGCTACAGCCTGGATTCACTCGCTGATGACCGACACGTTCGATGCTGGGTCATGGATGCCTGTCCCTGTAAGTTTGTGCCACTTTGGGTTTACGACTAGCCATGTCAGCCCGGGCTCCTTATCATATGGATGCTAGCGACACTGTCATATACGTGTGCCAAAAGGCGCAAACGGTCCCGGGCAAAGGTAAGGCGACACCCGTGGAATACCGTGCGTGAGGCCGCAAAGTGATATGAGGTGTTACATGCTAGATCGATGTGGCATTGAGTCGGGGTCCTGACAGCGTTGGTATCAGAGCTTGACTGCCT
>NW_021288694.1:0-993 GCF_002162155.2 Triticum dicoccoides
GGCTGGCCGGCCAAAGAGGGAGGCGCAGGAGAGTCCTACTCCCTCTGGGAGTAGGATTCCTCCCCCCAATCCTAGTCCAACTAGGATTCCTCGGAGGGGAAGGGAGAGAGGGGGGCCGGCCACCTTCTCCTAGTCCTAATAGGACTAGGGGAGGGGAAAGAGGCGCAGCCACCTTGGGCTGCCCCTTTCTCCTTTCCACTAAGGCCCATGATGGCCCATATGGCTCCCGGGGGGTTCCGGTAACCTCCCGGTAACCCGGTAAAATCCCGATTTCACCCGGAACACTTCCGATGTCCAAACATAGGCTTCCAATATATCAATCTTTACGTCTCGACCATTTCGAGACTACTCGTCATGTCCGTGATCACATCCGGGACTCCGAACAACCTTCGGTACATCAAAATGCATAAACTCATAATATAACTGTCATCGTAACCTTAAGCGTTCGGACCCTATGGGTTCGAGAACAATGTAGACATGACCGAGACATGTCTCTGGTCAATAACCAATAGCGGGACCTGGATGCCCATATTGGCTCCTACATATTCTACGAAGATCTTTATCGGTCAGACCGCATAACAACATACGTTTTTCCCTTTGTCATCGGTATGTTACTTGCCCGAGATTCGATCGTCGGTATCCAATACCTAGTTCAATCTCGTTAACGGCAAGTCTCTTTACTCGTTCCGTAATACATCATCTCACAACTAACATATTAGTTGTAATGCTTGCAAGGCTTATGTGATGTGTATTACCGAGAGGGCCCAGAGATACCTCTCCGACAATCGGAGTGACAAATCCTAATCTCGAAATACGCCAACCCAACATCGACCATTGGAGACACCTGTAGTACTCCTTTATAATCACCCATTTACGTTGTGACGTTTGGTAGTACCCAAAGTGTTCCTCCGGTAAACGGGAGTTGCATAATCTCATAGTCGTAGGAACATGTATAAGTCATGAAGAAAGCAATAGCAACATACTAAACGATCA
>NW_021288695.1:0-1241 GCF_002162155.2 Triticum dicoccoides
GACGTGGGTGTAGACCACGACCTACCTAAACACTCAAGTCTCTAGTCCAGGTTTATCGCCTATTCGGGTTCCATCCATGAGGAGATCCGGCCGGAGTTTCGCTCACAGCCCCAAACGATGTGAACAGGGTTCCGTGACACCAAACGGGCGCCCGGTTTACCCGGCCACGTACCTACCGCATCACAGCCCACCCCTACGGTCAGCGCTGTCCACGGCCTCCAGTAAGCTACAAACACCAGAAACTACTTGCAACTCCTGGACAGAGGACTAGGGTGAATAAGAAGTCGAGCGGGGTCATATTTCAGGGCCCAATGTATGGTAGTAGCTGAATCATGGATCACAAACACAGAACTCAGTTCCTAAGGACGGCTGCAATGAGACAACCCACCATGTACTCCTACATGGCCTCTCACCGCTACCTTTACCAAATCGTGTTCACACACTTAGCTCACACACAGTAGGATATGTTCACACACCTCTGATTCATCCCCGATGAATCAGACCTGACTCAACTCTAAGCAGTAGCAGGCATGACAAACAAGCATGAATGAGTAGGCACAACAGGGCTCAAACAATTCCTAGTCATACTAGTGGGTTTCATCTATTTACTGTGGAATGACAGGTCATGCAAAGGATAAAGGGGTTCAGCTACCGCAGCAAGTAACAGATGAATCGTTGTTGTCCTAATGCAGTAAAAGAGAGCAGGAGCGAGAGAGTAGGATTGTATCGGAATGAACAAGGGGGTTTTGCTTGCCTGGCACTTTTGAAGATAACATTGAGTCTTCATCAGTGTCAACGATCACATCATCGGTATCACGTCTATCGAGAGGGGACAATACCGGCAACACAAAAGGGAACACAATCAATGCAATGCACAATATGATGCATGATCATGACATGGCAAAATGAATGTGTTTTGGGCTAATGCAACTAGCAACAGATTAAATGAAGTTGGTTTGAATACAAAATTCAAATTCAAACTCCATATGTGATTATTCAAATGCCATTTAATTGATTTGTGCTAAACAGCAGCTATAAGTTGTTCTAACATGCATGGAAATGGTACAGATGGATTCCTTGAATTTTTCTGATAATTTTTCATATGTAAATTATTTAATTTGGAGTTACGGTTAATTTTCTATGAATTATTGAAGTTTATACAATTTTCTGGAATTTCCTGATTATTAATAAATCCAGTAATTGAATTAATGCGCCAGCCTGACGTCATAGTGACGTCAGCA
>NW_021288696.1:0-986 GCF_002162155.2 Triticum dicoccoides
TTTGGTTTCTCGCACTACAGGGTGTTTGAGAAGGCGGATGACCGAGACATAGTCTTTCAGAAGCGCTAGCACCTTACATGTGGGGTAAACCGGTACACCTACATCCCCTACATCTGCTAGTCTACCCCGTAAGAGTTCGCACAACTTAGTCAACTATGCTAGAGCCCATAGTAGCATGTGGCTGCACACGGAAGTTTCTAGCATGAAAAATCTTATGATCCCTTTGAGCCTGGGTGGCGGTCCAAAATAAAAACAGGCAAGTCCTGATAGACATCAGGTGCCTCAATCCACCCAGATGTGTGTTTAAGTTGCCACCTTAGATAAACCATTAAAATTATCAATCTCACATCTGTCATGGATATCACTCACCCAATCCACGTCTACTAGCATAGCATAGCATAATAAGCAAACATAGAAGTAACTCCCAAGGTTTCATAAGTAACAGGTAATAGGTACTACCTCATCTACTTCCCATCCCACAATTTAATTAGATCCTAACAAGGCAAGTGTTTGAGGGTTTGATCTAATGCAATAAAACTGGGTAGTAGGAAAGATATGATCAAGTGTTACTTGCCTGCAATGTTGATGAAGATGATTCGCACTCAAAACTCTTGATAGATCTAATCGTCATACTCCGGTCAATCTATCGTAGGCAAGCAATAGTAACCACACAATAAGTACTCATCTAATGCACAGGGAAAAATCGAACAAGAGAACGAACCAGAAAGTTCAACTTAAGAACTCCGGTTGCAAAGAAAGAACGAGCCGAACAAACGACGAAAAACAAACGGCGGAAGAAAACAACTCGGTTCTAGCAAGTTGAATCTAGGTCAAAATTTTACTGTAGCAAAAGCTTGTTCAAGTTGATTAGACGAAACGGCGGTTTCGAGATGAAACTCCAGGCGCTTGAATCACCTGATTCCGATAAACGAGCGAGAAGATAAACTAGAACGAAGATCGGATCTGAGATCGCGATCGCGGAATAA
>NW_021288697.1:0-1333 GCF_002162155.2 Triticum dicoccoides
CGCAACCGTCTCCCACCGGACAGATCCAGTAACCAAACGCTCCCTGGCCTCCGTCGGAGTGAGTAAGGACCAAGTACGGATCAGCGCCGTAGCCCGGAACAACACCTGCAAAAAATGAGTATTTGATGTCCTGTTAAAAACCAAGTCATTCCTGCAGTTCCAAATTGCCCATAATAACGCACATACTCCTACACGAATTTGTCTGGCTGTTTCGGGCTCCGTCCCGAGCAACCACGCCCCAAAAAGCGTGTTTACCGATCTCGGTGGAGTAATATTAAAGGCAATTTGCACGGTGCGCCACAACCCTTGTGCCAACGGGCAATCAAAAAATAAATGTTTGATAGACTCATCCCGATCACAGAAGCTACACCTAGTAGATCCTGTCCAGTTGCGCTTAACTAGATTGTCCTTTGTAAGAATTACCTGTTTATGCACAAACCACATAAACACTTTAATCTTCAAATGAACCTTAACGTTCCAGACTACATTGGACGTAGGTATCACGGATGAATTAATGATATCAAGATACATAGACTTGACCGTGAACACCCCAGTTCTAGTTAGCTTCCAATACAACTGGTCGGGCTGAGGATTTAGCTGCACCTCCATCAGCCTACGGACCAAGTGAAGCCATGCTTCCCATCTCGGTCCAGCAAGCACTCTTCTAAACTGGATGTTAAGGGGAATCGTCTGCATTACTGTGGCCACAAGGGCATCCCTATGCTGAACAATACGATACAGCGCTGGATACTGAGAAGCCAGAGGCGTGTCACCCAGCCACGTATCCTCCCAGAATCGCGTATCAGCTCCATTACCAACAATACATTTTGTTCTGTTAAAGAAAGTGGATTTAGCCCTCATTAGCCCTTTCCAGAACGGCGAGTCTGTAGGTCTCATAGTGACTTGGGATAAAGTCTTTGAGTACAGATATTTACTCCGTAAAATCTGCGCCCATGTTGCCTCTGTCTCAGAAGACAGCTTAAACAGCCACTTACTCAGGAGGCACTTATTTTTAACTTCAAGATTTTCAATGCCAAGTCCTCCTTGGTCCTTTGGTCTGCAAATAATATCCCATTTGGCCAATCTATACTTCCTCTTAGATTCATCACTCTGCCAGAAGAAGCGAGACCGATAAAAGTCTAGTCTCTTCCTCACCCCAACTGGTACTTCGAAGAAAGATAGCAGAAACATAGGTAAACTCGTGAGCACCGAGTTAATGAGAATCAACCGGCCTCCATAAGACATGAGTTTTCCTTTCCAACAACTTAGTTTTTTCTCAAATCTATCCTCGATGGTCTTCCATTCAGCATTCGTTAACTTACGATGGTGTATT
>NW_021288698.1:0-1168 GCF_002162155.2 Triticum dicoccoides
AACATCAGAGACCAGCCGGACTACTGCAACCTAACAAAATACCTGAGTGGAAATGGGATGAAATAGGGATGGATTTTATTGTCGGATTACCTCGGTCACGACACGGAAATGATGCCATATGGGTCATCACTGACAGGTTGACCAAAGTAGCACACTTTATTCCAGTAAAGACAACCTACACCACTCAGAGGCTTGCCAGGATTTATCTTTCCCGCATAGTCTGTCTGCACGGTGTCCCGAAGACTATAATTTCCGACAGAGGCACTCAGTTCGTCTCAAGATTTTGGGAGCAATTACAACAGGCTCTGGGAACCCAACTAGCCTTCAGTACCGCATACCATCCACAGACTGATGGACAAACAGAACGCGTAAACCAGGTTTTAGAAGACATGCTGAGAGCATGTGTCCTCACCTATGGAACCAGTTGGGAGGACAGCCTGCCATATGCCGAGTTCGCATACAACAATAGTTACCAGACCAGCTTGCAAATGGCTCCTTTCGAAGCCCTATACGGAAGGAGATGTCGTACCCCGTTAAATTGGTCAGAGACCGGAGACAACCGCATCTTCGGACCAGATATGCTCAGAGAAGCCGAGGAAAAAGTCAAACTAATCAGGGACCGACTTAAGACCGCTCAAAGTCGACAGAAAAGTTATTATGACCAGAAACATCGTAGGGTCAGCTTCGAACCCGGTGAATTCCTATACTTGAGAGTATCCCCGATGAGAGGATTGCAACGGTTTAAGATTAAAGGAAAATTAGCACCAAGATTCATTGGACCATTTTGCATAGTGGCACGAAGAGGCACTGTAGCCTACCAGCTAGACTTACCCGAAGACTTGTCCGACATTCACGACGTGTTCCACGTCTCTCAGTTAAGGAAGTGCGTAAGCAACCCAGAGAAACATGTAGCTCATGAGAACATTGACGTACAGCCAGACCTCACTTATCGAGAACGTCCCATAAGAATATTAGAGGAGTCTGAAAGGAGGACCCGACAGAAAACCATCAAGTTTTTCAAAGTCCAGTGGAGCAATCACACCGACAGTGAAGCAACTTGGGAAAGCGAGGATTTTCTTCGGACAGAGCATCCACACTTATTTAAGGATCAGCTGAAATCTCGGGGACGAGATTTTTCCTAAGGGGGTAGGTGTTGTGACACTCCAAA
>NW_021288699.1:0-1486 GCF_002162155.2 Triticum dicoccoides
CTAAGTCATTTTCCTGACTATATTTTTATGCCATGTATTCATGTTGCTATAGAGTGATCCATGCCTCTTTTGGGCATGATTAGTAAGGATGTTTTGTAGATATTATTGTGCTCTATCCTTCCATGTCTTTTTTTGCAATTATGGAGCACCCTAGCTTGACTCAATCGAGCTCTACTTTTTCTATAAAATGTTCCTGGCAGAATGTTTACGTGTTAAGGATTTTTGCCGAGGTTGTTCTAGTTTGTCCTTGCATGCTATGAGGTTGTTCTTGCCATGTTTAGCTTCTATGCCATATCTACTTGCTCGGTGTATGCTTAGTTTGTCATGCAATGCCCTGTGGTGAGTGCATCGAGCTCGTAAACATGCCTACTTAATATCTGTTTTGCCATGTTCCGGTTTTCTACTAAGTCTGAATCTGTTAACTTTAATTTCTATGTTCACATGGTTGCCATTGTAGTTTCTGATCCCTTTTGGCTTATGGTCAGTAAGGGACTTTTGTTGTATGCTTTGAGTAGCTTATTCCCATGCCTTGCTTTGCCATGTTATGTTCCTGTAGCATGTTGTTATCTTGCTCTAAACATTGCTTCCTCATGTTAAATTCCTGACATGTTGTTTATTTCACTAAGTCTGTAACCTGATATCATTTGCACTTTTGCCATGCTTGTTTGAACCTGCTATTGAGTGAATTAGCCATAGCCCAGTGTTCATATTTTGTCAAGCATCTTGAGTGGATCACTGCCTTGTATTTTTTTGCTATGTTAGAATGAAGTAGCTTGTTGTTCTTGATGCATTTAGATGGCCTCGTGCTGTTAATCGCAGATCGGTGCCATATTTGTTTTGCTTGCCATTTGCAAACCGTGCATCCGTTTCCGGTGATCTTTATATTGATTTCGACCGAAATCAACTCCTCTTTCCAGTGGGACTCTTGGTTTTCCAAGTTGAGGCCTGATTCAATCTTTCCTTTCCGAAACATGCATATGCATCGCATATCACATCCCGCATATCATGCCATGTTTTGCATCATGTTGTTTGTGCATTGCACGTGGTTGATTGTGTCTCCCTTTGCTTGTGTTCTTTCTTTGGGTAGAGCCGGGATATGAGTACGTGATCGAGGAACCCGTTGAGTATGCTTACGAGCATCAAGCTAACGTCAACTTGGAGAACTTTGCAGGCAAGATGACCATACCCTCGAAATCACTTCTATCTTTGCTTGCTAGATGCTCGCTCTATTGCTCTGCCTATGCTACTATACCTACCACTTGCTTATCATGCCTCCCATATTGCCATGTCAAACCTCTAACCCACCTTGTCCTAGCAAACTGTTGTTTGGCTATGTTACCGCTTTGCTCAGCCCCTCTTATAGCGTTGCTAGTTACAGGTCAACATTGGAGTTTGTTCCTTGTTGGAACATGTTATTGTAGGGATATAATTATTATATCTTGTCTACTTTAATACATCTATACACTTGGTAAAGGGTGGAAGGCTC
>NW_021288700.1:0-1443 GCF_002162155.2 Triticum dicoccoides
GCGGGTGCAGTGGTGGCCTCGGCGAGCTCGGGGAGGCACCGGAGCCGACGAATTTGACGAAGACGGCCGGCGGGTCCGAGGTAGAAGACGACGTCGATGGCGGCGATGCGGCACGTCCGGGGCCTCGTGGCTCGTTGAGGAGGTAGAGGGAGGACCGGCGGAGCTTCCTGGGGCGTCGGTGAGGCTAGGGGTGGCCGGTGGCCATGGGTACGGCGACGATGGCGGCGAGCTCCGCTCGGTGGTGTGCGCGGGAGGGAAGCAGAGGAGGGAACGGGGTCCAGGGGAAGAGAGGGAGGGCTGGACGGCTCCGGGAGGCTGCGTGGCGTCTCCACGCATGGATAGGCTCGAAGGGGGAGGCCTCCAGCGCGAAGCAGGAGGTGGCCGGCGCTCTTCGGGAACGCGCCACGCCTCGCCTCTGCTCGTCCTCCTGGCAGAGGAGGAAGAGGACAAAGGAGGAGGAGGTGGGCTGGGCCGGCTGGGGGAACTGGGCCGGCTCTGGTAAGCAGGTAAGTGGCCCAGGTAGGCTGCAGGTAATGTTTCTCTTCTTTCCCTTTTATTTCTATTTCAGTTTTGTTTTCTTTTTTTTTAATTCTTTTGCCACTGTTTTGAATTAAAATAATAATTCAAACAATGCCAAAGCTCCTCTGAATATTTTATATTGCTAGATGGACTTTTCCAAAAGCTTATAAAATATTTCAGGGGGTATTTGAAATTATATTCTAATTATATGAATATAATTCAAATTCACATAGCTAATGAATTAAATCCAAAGTCCCAAAAATAAATCCTTAAAAATGTTCAATATTTTGGTTGGGACCAGAACCCTTACCAAAAATTATCAAACATTTAAGAAGAGCCTTTTGGAGCAATGAATGAGATTTCTAGGGTTTTTGCCCCTCTTTTATTTAGGGTTTTGAGGCTTCCAATATTCCTCAATTCAAGTTTCAAAAATATAGACATGATGCACACATGGAAGCAGGCATAGGACAGGCCAGAACTAGGGATGTGACAACTCACCCCCACTAAACAAGAATCTCGTCTCGAGATTCAAGCGTAGGGTAAGGTGAAGGGGAAACGCAACTAGTATAATGTTCACGATCCAGGGTGCACTTCAAATGAACGTTGATTTGAACACCATCTTTGTCTTGTCGTCTTGCTCTGAGAAATCCTGTCAACATGACAGGGGGGGGGGGGAAGAAGGAGACTCTAGAAGGGTCGATCTCCTCGAAGATCGAACAACTCAAGATTAACTTACGGAATGAGACATAGAACCATCTTTCGGGTTGAGACACGAGATACACATCAATAGGGGTGGAAGAAACGGATGACGAAGGTTCACTAGGTAGACAACAATTTCATACCTAAGAAGGTGGTAAACGATTGTCAACGTAGCGAGGAGTTGAGTTGCCATGATACCATAACGATACACCTTAGGGAAGGTGA
>NW_021288701.1:0-900 GCF_002162155.2 Triticum dicoccoides
TGGTCTTATAGGTCAAAATAATCAGTAAATGCATGAAAAATAACAAATGAAGTCAAAAAGGGTTATAAATTGATGATGTGGCTTTGAATGGTGCATTTTGAACACAGAAAAACAATGGAGTTCAAAAAAGTTCAAAAAATGAAATCCCTTTGTAACAGACGAGTTTCTGTATGAAACCCTGATACTTCAAAAGAGATTGTCCGTTTTGTACACGAAGTGCATCCAGTTTTTGCCGTAACCCTCTCTACTTTCTCGCACATGCTATGTGGGTGAAATGATGATACCATGCCAACTTAGAACCTTTTCAGAGTTCATTTCAAATGCTTTTCAATTTCATGGTCTTATAGGTCAAAATAATCAATAAATGCATGAAAAATAACAAATGAAGTCAGAAAGGGTTGTAAATTGAAGATATGGCTTTGAATGGTGCATTTTGAACACAGAAAAACAATGGAGTTCAAATAAGTTCAAAAAAATGAAATCCCTTTGTAACAGATGAGTTTCCGTATGAAACCCTGATATTTCGAAAGAGATTGTCCGTTTTGTACATGAAGTGCATCCAGTTTTTGCCGTAACCCTCTCTACTTTCTCGCACATGCTATGTGGGTGAAATTATGATACCATGCCAACTTGGAACCTTTTAAGAGTTCATTTCAAATGCTTTTCAATTTCATGGTCTTATAGGTCAAAATAATCAGTAAATGCATGAAAAATAACAAATGAAGTCAGAAAGGCTTGTAAATTGATGATGTGGCTTTGAATGGTGCATTTTGAACACATAAAAACTATGTAGTTCAAGTAAGTTCCAAAAAAATGAAATCCCTTTGTAACAGACGAGTTTCCGTATGAAACCGTGATACTTCGAAAGAGATTGTCCGTTTTGTACACGAAGTGCATCCA
>NW_021288702.1:0-1414 GCF_002162155.2 Triticum dicoccoides
TCAACAAAATCATGGAGGAGATAAGGATGTTGTCAATGGGCTCAACAACAATTCATCTGGGTTTCCTTTTAAAAGGAATTCCATAGTTAAGTGAACACGGTGATAGCATTGGTCAGACCAAAGATGTAATGGTGTATGCTCGAGGGATCAACCACGAATAAGACAACATTACGAGCATCGTTGGTACTGATTTGATTTGACGATGGCCCACACTCAAATCAAAGGATTGATAAGACAATAGGTCCAACAACTGATCACAGGGACCAATCGATGAAGATATCATCTTTCTTCAACACACACTACACAAGAATATCCCTTTGGAACGAACTAAGTCAGACAAGCTTTTATCTTCCAACTCTCCAAGTTGTTGTCCAGCTTAACCAACTAGCTCAGGGATATCTAACACCGATTCTTGGAAAGAAGGTGGTTCATAAGAAACCAACCTGATCACGGGCTCAACATAACGGTCAGGTGACGACCTGGTGATACTTCCGAGAAGACATTCAGAAAATCACGAACCACCGGTATGTTACTAAGCTCGAGAACAATCTCGCTTTTGAGGGCAAGACGATATAATCAAATGAGTGAGGACTTGACAAGATCCTAACTCATCAATCGAAGGGTGCACCGAAATAAGAACTAGGTAGCACGATAAGTCTTAGAAGGATGATTCAAAAACCAACATGCTAAGAATGAAATTATTATCCTTTAACTACCAAGCAATGAGGTTGCTGGGAGTATTGATTTCACACATCACAATTCATTTGTCGGTATTCCGGTTGCATCAACACGAGGGCCGAGGAATGAACAGTGATGGCAAGAAGTATCACTGTACCAAGAGTTCATGGGATGGTGTGCAATTCCTATAACAATCCCGATATAAAGATGGTAATACTCCAAGGTAGAACAGAACAAAAGCTGGATTAGCAATTTGATCTGCGGAGCACAACTTCTTTGACCCAATCCTGGATACGGAAGAGGTACTGGAGTTTGTTTCTCCTAGTCATTCTGCGATAGAATGGCTTGACGGACCACAAGAGTAATAGGCATCGATAAACGAACGCACGCATACTCTTGACTATCAATTGATAGACGAAGGTCAGTAGACAACTAAAGAGGGACAACTCAAAGGAACACACGATTTTCTGAGTTGTGGATGCATGGTTTGGCATGTCGAACGAATTCAACATTTCTTCCAGATAACCCATGCAGAGAGGTAGGACTGGCAGAGTCACGATTTATGAATGGAGATCTCCTCAAGAGTACTCTAATTGTGATCTTTTGATCCAATAAACATCTGCCATAAGCGGTTCATAGTATTTGGAAGAAGGAAATACCACGGACCTCGAGGACTATCGCAAAGTTACTAATATCCTGAAGGAACTAGCAAACACTATCAACATGAAGTAAGTAG
>NW_021288703.1:0-1295 GCF_002162155.2 Triticum dicoccoides
TTCTTATTTTTAGAAGAACTAGGTACCTCTAGATTGTTTCTCTGAGAATCTTGCTTGATTCTCTTAGGGTGGCCTTTAGGATACAAAGGTTCCTGAGTCATTCTACCAGTTCTAGTAGCCACTCTAACAGCAAAGTCATTTTTACTATTCAATTCCTCAAGCAAATCATTTTGAGCTTTAAGTACTTGCTCAGCTTGAGTAGCAACCATAGAAGCATATTTGCTAACGAGGTGAAGTTCATATTTAACTCTAGCCAGGTTATCACTAACACGTCCTATCTCGAAAGCATTATTCTTTAACTCTCTACCAACATAAGCATTAAAACTATCTTGTCTAGCCATAAAGTCATCAAATTCATCTAAGCATGGGCTATGAAATTTAGTAGAGGGGATTTCAACTTTATCATATCTATAGAGAGAATTTACCTTTACTACCTGTATCGGGTTATCAAGACAATATGGTTCTTCAATAGGCGGTAAATTAAGACCATGTATTTCTTCAATAGGAGGTTAATTCTTAACATCTTCAGCTTTAATACCTTTTCTTTCATTGATTTCTTTGCCTCTTGCATATCTTCAGGACTGAGAAATAAAACACCTCTCTTCTTTGGAGTGGGTTTAGGAATAGGCTCAGGAGTTGGCTCAATTAGTTCAGGAATTGCTTCAAGAACTAGCTTAGGAAGAGTCCAATTATTTTCATTAGTCAACATATTATTCAATAATATTTCATCTTCTTCGACGGTTCTTTCCCTGAAAACACAACCAGCACAGCTATCCAAGTAGTCCTTGGAAGCATTAGTTAGTCCATTATAAAAGATATCAAGTATTTCATTTTCTTAAGAGGATGATCAAGAAAATCATTAAGTAACCGGAGAAGCCTCCCCCAAGCTTGTGGGAGACTCTCTTCTTTGATTTGCACAAAATTATATATTTCCCGCAAGGCATCTTGTTTCTTATGAGCAGGGAAATATTTAGCAGAGAAGTAATAAATCATATCCTGGGGACTACACACACAACCAGAAGCAAGAGAATTATACCAAGTCTTAGCATCACCCTTCAATGAGAACGGAAATATCTTAAGGATATAAAAATAGTGAGACTTCTCATCATTAGTAAATAGGGTGGCTATATCATTCAACTTAGTAAGATGTGCCACAACAGTTTCAGATTCAAGGCCATAAAAAGGATCAGATTCAACTAAAGTAATAATCTCAGGATCAATAGAGAATTCAAAATCCTTATCAGTAACACTGATAGGTGAAGTAGCAAAAGCAGGATCGGGTTTCATTCTAGCAT
>NW_021288704.1:0-1295 GCF_002162155.2 Triticum dicoccoides
TTCTTATTTTTAGAAGAACTAGGTACCTCTAGATTGTTTCTCTGAGAATCTTGCTTGATTCTCTTAGGGTGGCCTTTAGGATACAAAGGTTCCTGAGTCATTCTACCAGTTCTAGTAGCCACTCTAACAGCAAAGTCATTTTTACTATTCAATTCCTCAAGCAAATCATTTTGAGCTTTAAGTACTTGCTCAGCTTGAGTAGCAACCATAGAAGCATATTTGCTAACGAGGTGAAGTTCATATTTAACTCTAGCCAGGTTATCACTAACACGTCCTATCTCGAAAGCATTATTCTTTAACTCTCTACCAACATAAGCATTAAAACTATCTTGTCTAGCCATAAAGTCATCAAATTCATCTAAGCATGGGCTATGAAATTTAGTAGAGGGGATTTCAACTTTATCATATCTATAGAGAGAATTTACCTTTACTACCTGTATCGGGTTATCAAGACAATATGGTTCTTCAATAGGCGGTAAATTAAGACCATGTATTTCTTCAATAGGAGGTTAATTCTTAACATCTTCAGCTTTAATACCTTTTCTTTCATTGATTTCTTTGCCTCTTGCATATCTTCAGGACTGAGAAATAAAACACCTCTCTTCTTTGGAGTGGGTTTAGGAATAGGCTCAGGAGTTGGCTCAATTAGTTCAGGAATTGCTTCAAGAACTAGCTTAGGAAGAGTCCAATTATTTTCATTAGTCAACATATTATTCAATAATATTTCATCTTCTTCGACGGTTCTTTCCCTGAAAACACAACCAGCACAGCTATCCAAGTAGTCCTTGGAAGCATCAGTTAGTCCATTATAAAAGATATCAAGTATTTCATTTTCTTAAGAGGATGATCAGGAAAATCATTAAGTAACCGGAGAAGCCTCCCCCAAGCTTGTGGGAGACTCTCTTCTTTGATTTGCACAAAATTATATATTTCCCGCAAGGCATCTTGTTTCTTATGAGCAGGGAAATATTTAGCAGAGAAGTAATAAATCATATCCTGGGGACTACACACACAACCAGAAGCAAGAGAATTATACCAAGTCTTAGCATCACCCTTCAATGAGAACGGAAATATCTTAAGGATATAAAAATAGTGAGACTTCTCATCATTAGTAAATAGGGTGGCTATATCATTCAACTTAGTAAGATGTGCCACAACAGTTTCAGATTCAAGGCCATAAAAAGGATCAGATTCAACTAAAGTAATAATCTCAGGATCAATAGAGAATTCAAAATCCTTATCAGTAACACTGATAGGTGAAGTAGCAAAAGCAGGATCGGGTTTCATTCTAGCAT
>NW_021288705.1:0-1393 GCF_002162155.2 Triticum dicoccoides
TGGATTTGAATTGTGCATCTGAACGCAAAAAAAGTACGGAGTTGTACTAATTATTAAAATATTGAATAGCAGGTGTAACAGATGAGTTTTCGTACGAAACCCTGATACTTCCTAAGAGATTGTCTAGTTTGTACATGAAGTGCATCCAGTTTTTGCCGTAACCCTCTCTACTTTTTTGCACATGCTATGCGGGTGAAATGATGATACCTTGCAAAGTTTCGACATTTTCAGAGTTCATTTTGTAGTGCTTTTCACTTTCATAGTGATTTAGCTCTGAAAACAAATCAGTAAATGCATCGAAAAGAGCAAATTATGTCAGAATGGGTTGAAAGTTGATGACTTGGATTTGAATTGTGCATCCCAACACAAAAAAAGTCCGGAGTTGTAATAAGTTATTAAAATATTGAATAGCCGGTGTAACAGATGAGTTTTCGTCCGAAACCCTGATACTTCCTAAGAGATTCTCGAGTTTGTACACGAAGTGCATCCAGTTTTTGACGTAACCCTCTCTACTTTTTTGCACATGCTATGCGGGTGAAATGATGATACCTTGCGAAGTTTCAATCTTTTCAGAGTTCATTTTGTTGTGCTTTTCACTTTCACGGTGATTTAGCTCTGAAAAATAATCAATAAATGCATCGAAAGGAGCAAATTATGTCAGAATGGGTTGAAAGTTGATGACTTGGATTTGAATTGTGCATCTCAATGCAAAAAAAGTATGGAGTTCTACTAAGTTATTAAAATATTGAATAGCCGTTGTAACAGATGAGTTTTCGTCCGAAACCCTGATACTTCCTAACAGATTGTCCATTTTGTACACGAAGTGCATCCAGTTTTTGCCGTAACCCTCTCTACTTTTTTTCACATGCAATGCGGGTGAAATAATGATACCTTGCCAAGTTTCGACCTTTTGAGAGTTCATTTTGTAGTGCTTTTCACTTTCACGGTGATTAATTTAGCTCTGAAAAGAAATCAGTAAATGCATCGAAAATAGCAAATTATGTCAGAAAGGGTTGAAAGTTAATGACATTGATTTGAATTGTGCATCTGAACGCAAAAAAGTCCGAAGTTGTACTAAGTTATTAAAATATTGAATACTGGTGTAACAGATGAGTTTTCATCCGAAACCCTGATACTTCCTAAGAGATTGTCCAGTTTGTACACGAAGTGCATCCAGTTTTTTGCCGTAACACTCTCTACTTTTTTGCACATGCAATGCGGGTGGAATGATGATACCTTGCCAAGTTTCAACATTTTCAGAGTTCATTTTGTAGTGCTTTTCACTTTCACGGTGATTTAGCTCTGAAAACAAATCAGTAAATGCATCAAAAATAACAAATTATGTCAGAAAGGGTTCAAAGTTGATGACGTGGATTTGAATTGTACATCTGAA
>NW_021288706.1:0-971 GCF_002162155.2 Triticum dicoccoides
CTGATGGTTATTGACTGAGAGCGTCTCGGTCATGTCTGCATGTCTCCCGAACCCGTAGGGTCTACACACTTAAGGTTCGGTGACGCTAGGGTTATGAAGATATGGATATGCAGAAACCCGAATGTTGTTCGGAGTCCCGGATGAGATCCCGGACGTCACGAGGAGTTCCGGAATGGTCCGGAGGTAAAGAATTATATATAGGAAGTGCTATTTCGGGCATCGGGACAAGTTTCGGGGTTATCGGTATTGTACCGGGACCATCGGAAGGGTCCCGGGGGTCCACCGGGTGGGGCCACCTGTCCCGGGGGGCCACATGGGCTGTAGGGGGTGCGCCTTGGCCTAGATGGGCCAAGGGCACCAGCCCCTATAGGCCCATGCGCCTAGGGTTTCCACCTAGGAGGAGTCCTAGTGGTGGAAGGCACCCCGAGGTGCCTTGGGGGGGAGGGAAACCCTCCCCTGGCCGCCGCACCTAGGAGATCAGATCTCCTAGGCTGCGCACCAGACCCCCTAGGCACCCCTATATATAGTGGGGGAGAGGAGGGACTTCATACACCAGCCCCTGGCGCCTCCACTTCCCCCCGTTACGTCTCTCCCTCGTTGTCTCGGCGAAGCCCTGCTGCTGTGACGCCCTGCATCCACCACCACGCCGTCGTGCTGCTGGATCTTCATCAACCTCTCCTCCCCCCTTGCTGGATCAAGAAGGAGGAGACGTCTCCCGTCCCGTACGTGTGTTGAACGCGGAGGTGCCGTCCGTTCGGCGCTGGTCATCGGTGATTTGGATCACGTCGAGTACGACTACATCATCACCTTGCAAGCTTCCGCACGCGATCTACAAGTGGTATGTAGATGCAAACTCTCTCCCTAGACTCGTTGCTTAGATGAACTCATAGATGGATCTTGGTGAAACCGTAGGAAAAATTTTAATTTTCTGCAACGTTCCCCAACAGTGGCATCATGAGCTAGGTCTATGC
>NW_021288707.1:0-1226 GCF_002162155.2 Triticum dicoccoides
GTAGTCGGATCGTCAAAGTCATCTTCACCAAATCGATAGTTATCATCTCATCGAAAGATCGGGACACCTCCGCCTTTATCAAGTGGTATCAGTTTTCAGGTTGCTCGGTGAGAATTTCCAGTTTTCCTTGATTAGATTTATTTTCTTACCTATTGTCCAAGAAAAAGCCACAAAAAAGAATTAGATCTATTCATCCTTGTTCCAAGCCAGTCTGAGCCGTTGCAATTTTCGTTTCATTGCTTGCATAGTTGAATTATCGGTTGCATCGTCGTGTCGAGTTGCTGGTCTTAGTGTCTAGTTCGTTTAGAGTTTCGAGTTCTGTTCACATTAGTCACGCCACCGCTGCATCATTATCTCTTCCGCTGTCCACCACCCATCCATCCATTTCCACCACGTGCTACCCACCATTCATTGTCATAATAATAGTTGAGACCGTTCACATCTTCACTTGATCCAATCTGCATCTTATCTAGTTTGTTTTGAAAAGAGGGAGAAAAAAAAAGAGAAAAAAAGCGAGAGAAAAAAAAGAGAAAAAAAAGTCAGAGAAAAAAAGGAGAGAAAGAAAAAAAAAGTGTGAGGAAAAAAAAAGAGAAAAAAAAACAAAATTCGGATCTTTTTAGACTCAATCTCGTAGTTGAATTCGGATTGGAATCTATTTTGTGCACTGTTCAGTAAAACAGCTTGGCTGTTGTTTCACATCATTATCTTTACTGCCGTTGTGATCTTCACTTATATCTTGCTGTCCAGAGCTACTTTGTATCCTTCATTGATGCTGGTTGTGCTACGACGTGACCTCATTAGTGTTCTAGGCTCGCGTCTCTAGTTCGGTCTAGCCTAGGACCAGCACAGTACCGTCGTTGAGCGTTTATTCAACATTGCATCTCTGAATACGACCAAAAAGGGGAGGATGATGAGGACATGACTACCTTGGATACGACCAAAAATATTGCATACATGCATATTTGTCAGGTGATTTCTAATGCAAACTATTCAATAATCTATTTATGTCATCCAGAACAAAAATACTTCACATACTTTCGTGTTTTGTCTAATTGCAGGTGTATGGGACATTTGTACAATCCACATATGAAGACAAGGGAAAAGAAGAAGTTTAGGTTGTGTTCAAAAAGTCCTCTCACGTCACTTTTGGGCCAAGAGAAGATAGAGTCCAAGTCTCTCACGTTCTGGATTCAGATTCGGACTGCACAGACATACCTAACTCAAAA
>NW_021288708.1:0-1865 GCF_002162155.2 Triticum dicoccoides
CAAAAAACTTGATGATGCATTATGGGCCTATAGAATTGCATAAAAAATACTATGGGTATGTCTCCATATAAGATGGTTTATGGAAAAGCGTGTCATTTACCTCTTGAACTTGAACATAAGGCATATTGGGCTATTAAAGAGCTCAATTATGATTTCAAACTTGCCGGTGAGAAGAGGTTGTTTGATATTAGCTCACTTGATGAATGGAGAACCCAAGTGTATGAGAATGCCAAGCTATTCAAAGAAAAAGTCAAACGCTGGCATGATAAGAGGATACAAAAGCGTGAGTTTAACGTAGGAGATTATGTATTATTATTCAACTCCCGTTTAATATTTTTTGCAGGAAAATTTCTCTCAAAATGGGAAGGTCCCTATGTTATCGAGGAGGTCTATTGTTTTGGTGCCATAAAAATCAACAACTTCGAAGGCACAAGTCCAAGGGTGGTAAACGGTCAAAGAATTAAACACTATATTTTAGGTAATCCTATTAATGTTGAAACTAATATTATTGAAACCGTAACCCCTGAGGAATACATAAGGGACACTTTCCAGAACGTTCCAGACTCCGAAAGGGTATATGTATGTGGTACGGTAAGTAAACCGACTCCAAAACAACTCCAATGGCAATTTTATCAGTTTTGGATTATTTAAGAATTTTAGGAAGAAAGAAGTAGTTCGAAAGGGACACGAGCCTCCCACGAGTGTGTAGGGCGCCCCCTGTCTCGTGGGCACCTCGTGTGCCTCCCGGACTCCGTTTTCTTGCACGTTACGTATTTTGGGCGGTAAAAATTCATTATATATACTCACGAAGGTTTTGACCACCGTATCACGCAAATATCCTCTATTTTCGTTTCGAGCTGTTCCTATTGCAGAATAAAGCAAGATGTCTTCTTAGGAGTCAGTTGGGGAGAGTCGGGTGTCTCACCCAACGCCAGGTCCCGGAGCAAATAGCGATGCCTATCACTTTGGACCATCAACGGAGGATGAGATGGAGGCTGATTTGAAAAGAATAGATGCCATGGAGGAGGATCAAGAAGTTACCTCTCGTCTATGAGCAGAATTCACTATGGGGGAACTACCTAGCCTGGCTGTCCCTACTTCGGTCACTCCTTCCAACTCTAGATTTCTTACTTATGACAATATGAAAAAGAGTTTCACTTGTTCTCCAGAAGCTATGCAGCATCCTTGGGTGAAAGGAGCTTTGGCCGTTACGGGCAAGCTCCGTAAAGAAATTATGGACCTCAAACAACAAGTCAATAAGCTCGAGGAGGAGAACCGTATCCTGAAGGGCATCATCGCCAAGAAGATCATAACACCAACCGTGAAGAAGGAGAAATAATCACATGGGTATGGGCACTCCCCTTGGCAACTGCCAAGCTTGGGGGAGGTGTCCCGGTATCGTATCACCATCACACTCCTATCTTTACCACTTTATTTAGTTTGATCCTTTTAGTAGTATCTTGATCTAGTAGATTGAAGTTTCGATATCAAGTAGTTTTGAGTTTTGCATTGTGATCTCTTTTTGTAATCGAGTCCGTGAGCTATCTGTAATAAAGTTTAGTGTTGAGTCAAGGGCTTTGCTATGCTGCTATGATCTTGAGAAAGTAGAAAGAAGAATAAAAGAGTTCATATTGATCTTATTGATAGTGATAACTTCACACATAGAAAGTATGAGGCATAAAAATTGTTGAGAGTTGATGAACGTAGTTTTGGTCATCGTTGCAATTAATAGGAAGTGATAAGGAAAGAGGGGTTCACATATAAATATATTATCTTGGACACCTTTTATAATTGGGAGCACTCATTAAGTATGACATGCTAAAAGAGTTGACGTTGGACAAGGAAGACAACGTAATGGTTTATGT
>NW_021288709.1:0-1898 GCF_002162155.2 Triticum dicoccoides
AAAAAGTTCACAACTTTGAGAAAAAGTTCATCGGATTTGAGAAAAGTTCATTGAATTTAGAAAAAATTCATCGATTTTGAAAAGAGTTCATCCCGTTTTTGACAAAAAGTTCATTGCATTTGAAAAAGGTTCACAAATTTGAAAAAAAGGTCATCGAATTTGAAAAATAGGTTCACGAATTAAAAAAAGGCGCACTGAATAAAACAAAGAAAGATGAGACAAAAAGAAAAAAGAAAAAGAATAAAAAAGAAACCAAACTGAAGAAAGAGTAAAAAGCAAAGAAAGAACTAACTAGTTCATTCTGGGCGGATGCCCTGGTTGCTACGGCGTGCAGTTGCAACGAAGAGGTCGCGGGTTCGACTCCCCGTCTCCTCACACTTTTTGCGTTTGCGTTTGAAAACCAGGAAAAAAGAACGGAACGGGCCGGCCCAACTAGAAGCTCCTGCAGGCGCCAGTTGGCGAACCGGCGCATAAGCGCCAAATAAGATTTGCATGGTCAAACAACATAACGAAAGCATGTCGTGCCAAATCTTTTTTTTAACACAGTACAGACGCAAAGCGCTCATATACACACACATACACTCACTCCTATGAACGCAGACACGCACACCCTATCCCTATGAGCACCTCTGAAAGACTGAGCCGGCATATCATCTTGAAATTTATAAAGTCGCCGTAGGCACCTCGTCGTCGACGTGAACATCTCCTCCCACTGAATGCGCATCGCCGGAAATCTTGAAATAAATCCAGGAATAAATGCGAACATCAGGACTTGAACCCTCATGGGCTGGAGATACCACAGTCCCTCTAATCATCCAACTACAGGTTGGGTCGTGCCAAACCTATTATGAGTATAATTTTGCAATAATTTTTACTCATGATTAAACCTAATAATCTCAATTTTTCTGTGAGAATTACTTAATAACTAATGAATGCAAAAGATTGCAAATCTCTTTGTTTATTTTTGTCGCCTGCAGGGATGGACTATTTTCGGTGCAAAGTCAAGCTATACATGGAAGATAATAATCACAATGATCTTTTTTGCAGTAAAGTCACAGTGATCAATCCCAATTAATAGGAGGCACACAGTTTATTCCAGAGGAGAAGATGATGCATGGTATGACTGTAAGCACTAGTACCAGTGGTTGTACCTGTGACATCGACATCTTCTATGAAGACACCTAAAGTCAATTCGCACCGAAGGTGCACAGAAACCATATTCTGCCCACCGGCAGTACATAATGGCGAGAAAACCCTTCATCGAGAAGAGTCGCTCGTCCAACAAGCCATCCCTTCATGGTCGCCGTCAACATTCCCATCTACAATAGCAGTCGCCATTTCCATAGCCATCTCCATTAGCCACAATACTTGTAATCAGGAATACATAGCAATCGTAAGGCGTGTAAGCATTCCTGTTAAAGTACCACTTTCTACCATGTCTCTTATTTGTGATTCATCTGCGACGTGTGAGTATTCCCCTCACAATAAGGGCTGAGGCGTAGACACACAGCCCTATGTACTTGTGCTAAATGATTTTTTATTTACTTTGAAAATAACGTTATTCGATGTGTTACACAACAGTTTTTGTCTCCTGTCTCTATCTACTTCTAAGGCCCCGTCGGTACCTGAGACACCGAGGATCGATCAAGGAGAGGTTCAGTGTAGAGAGAAGGAGAAGGCTATGCCAAACTTCGCTAACAATAAGATTAGTACGGTAGTTTTATCTTTTTCTCTGGGGTACGTAAAGTGCAACCATTAAACATTCAATGCGTTAGTCTGGTTAATCTCTTAATAACAAATGTAACCCCATGATACGGTAAGGACCTTGGTTAGACTGTAGAACCTCGATGGCGGCAACAGTTGGTGGGGGGTTATTTGGACGCGTCTCCCACAAACGA
>NW_021288710.1:0-1303 GCF_002162155.2 Triticum dicoccoides
CCAAAACGGTTAGTAATAGTCCATGAAACGGGCCAGAATCGGCCAAAACTGCGAGTGTTGATGAGCAACACGTAAGGACACCTTGGGGTTCAACAACTATGGAAATCGCTTCGGGACCCCAAAACCGTGAGTAATAGTCCACGAAACATGTCAGAATTGGCCAAAACTGTGAGTGTTGACGACAGACACATAAATGCACCCCGGGGTTCATCAATGGTGGAAATCCCTCTGGGTCTCCAAAACATTGAGTAATAGTGCACGAAACGGACACGATTCGGCAAAATATATGAGTGTTGATGACCGACACGTAAACGCACCCTGGGGTTCGTCAATCATGGAAATGACTCTGAGACCCCAAAATAGAGTAGTAGTCCAAGAAACGGGCCAGAATCGGCCCAAACTGTGATTGTTGATGACCGACACGTAAGCGCACCTTGGAGTTCGACAACCATGGAAATCGCTTTGGGACCCCAAAACGGTTAGTAATAGTCCATGAAACGGGCCAGAATCGGCCAAAACTGCGAGTGATGATGAGCAACACGTAAGGACACCTTGGGGTTCAACAACTATGGAAATCGCTTCGGGACCCCAAAACGGTGAGTAATAGTCCACGAAACCCGTCAGAATTGGCCAAAACTATCAGTGTTGACGACGGACACATAAACGAACCCCGGGGTTCATCGATCGTGGAAATTGCTCTAGGTCCCCAAAATGCTGAGTGATAGTGCACAAAACGGACTAGAATCGGCCGAATATGTGAGTGTTGATCACCGACACGTAAACGCACCAAGGGTTCGTCAATAATCGAAATGACTCCAAGACCCCAAAATAGAGTAATAGTCCAAGAAACGGGCCAGAATCGGCCCAAACTGTGATTGTTGATGACCGACATGTAAGCGCACCTTGGAATTCGACAACCATGGAAATCGCTTTGGGACCCCAAAACGGTGAGTAATAGTCCATGAAACGGGCCAGAATCGGCCAAAACTGCGAGTGTTGATGACCAACACGTAAGCACACCTTGGAGTTCAAAAACTATGGAAATCACTTCGGGACCCCAAAACCGTGAGTAATAGTCCACGAAACATGTCAGAATTGGCCAAAACTGTGAGTGTTGACGACAGACACATAAATGCACCCCGGGGTTCATCAATCGTGGAAATCCCTCTGGGTCTCCAAAACATTGAGTAATAGTGCACGAAACGGACACGATTCGGCAAAATATGTGAGTGTTGATGACCGACACGTAAACGCACCCTGGGGTTCGTCAATCATGGAAATGACTCTGAGACCCCAAAATAGA
>NW_021288711.1:0-830 GCF_002162155.2 Triticum dicoccoides
CTTCGCCTAAGCACTGCTACAATATTATCGAGGACTATGGTGGAAGGGGGCACCACACACGGCTAAGAATATGATCACGTGGATCAACTTGTGTTTTTCTGGGGTGCCCCTGCCTCCATATATAAAGGCTCAAGGGGGGGTGCATCCGGCCTAGGAGAGGCGCGCCAGGAGGAGTCCTACTCCCTCTGGGAGTAGGATTCCCCCCCCCCCCCCAATCCTAGTTGGAATAGGATTCGCGGAGGGGGGAAAAGAGAGAGGGGGGCCGGCCCCCTCTCCTTGTCCTATTCGGACCAAGGGAGGGGAGGGGCGCGCGGCCCATCTTGGGCTGCCCCTTCTCTTTTCCACTAAGGCCCACTTAGGCCCATATAGCTCCCGGGGGGTTCCGGTAACCTCCTGGCACTCCGGTAAAATCCCGATTTCACCCGGAACACTTCCGATATCCAAACATAGGCTTCCAATATATCAATCTTTATGTCTCGACCATTTCGAGACTCCTCGTCATGTCCGTGATCACATCCGGGACTCTGAACAACCTTCGGTACATCAAAATGCATAAACTCATAATATAACTGTCACCGTAACCTTAAGCGTGCGGACCCTACGGGTTCGAGAACAATGTAGACATGACCGAGACACGTCTCCGGTCAATAACCAATAGCGGAACCTGGATGCTCATATTGGCTCCTACATATTCTACGAAGATCTTTTATCGGTCAGACCGCATAACAACATACGTTGTTCCCTTTGTCATCGGTATGTTACTTGCCCGAGATTCGATCGTTGGTATCCCATACCTAGTTCAATCTCGTCACCGGCAAGTCTCTTTACTC
>NW_021288712.1:0-894 GCF_002162155.2 Triticum dicoccoides
CCCGTTTCGTGGACTATTACTCACTATTTTGGGGTCCCCGAGTGAGTCCCACGAATGACGAACCCCAAGGTGCACTTACGTATCGGTCATCAACACTCGCAGTTTTGGCTGATTCGGGCCCGTTTGGTGGACTATTACTCACTATTTTGGGGTCCCGGAGTGAGTCCCATGATTGACAAACCCCAAGGTGCGCTTACGTGTCCCTAATCAACACTCGCAGTTTTGGCCGATTCTGGCCCGTTTCGTGGACTATTACTCACTGTTTTGGGGTCCCAGAGTGATTTCCATGCTTGACGAACCCCAAGGTGTGCTTACGTTTCGGTCATCAACACTCGTAGTTTCGCCCGATTCTGGCCAGTTTCGTAGACTATTACTCACTGTTTTAGGGACCAGGAGTGATTTCCATGATTGACGAACCCCAAGGTGCGCTTACGTGTCGGTCATCAAAAATCATAGTTTTGGCCGATGCTGGCCCGTTTCATGGACTATTACTCACTGTTTTGGGGTCCCATAGTGATTTCCATGATTGACGAACCCCAAGGTGCGCTTACGTGTCGGTAATCAACACTTGCAGTTTTGGCCGATTCTGGCCCGTTTCGTGGACTATTACTTATTGTTTTGGGGTCACGGAGTGGTTTCCATGATTGACGAACCCCAAGGTTCGCTTACGTGTCGGTCATCAACACTCGTAGTTTCGCCCGATTCTGGCCTGTTTCGTAGACTATTACTCACTGTTTTGGGGTCCCGGAGTGAGTCCCATGATTGACGAACCCCAAGGTGCGCTTACGTGTCGGTAATCAACACTCGCAGTTTTGGCCGATGCTGGCCCGTTTCGTGGACTATTACTCACTATTTTGGGGTCCCCGAGTGAGTCCCACGAATGACGAACCCCAA
>NW_021288713.1:0-1657 GCF_002162155.2 Triticum dicoccoides
GGAGATATACTCAAAGAGCACAACTCATGTTTCACGCGTTGGTTCAAGCAGAAGCTTCTGTCGTACCCTTTACATGAGGATTCTTCCGCGGAAGAACAACTCATATTCGCCTTGTCACAGGGCGCCGAGCACAACCTGATGACCTATGAGGCGTACGATATCAACGGCTACACATTCTACACCGAGGACAAGGACATGAAGAGCGATGGTTATCAGAACTCCGGGGTAACGATGGAATCCTACACCGGTAATGACAAGGACAGATACTACGGAAGGATCGAGGAGATCTGGGAGCTGAGCTACGCTGGAGAGAAGGTCCCGATGTTCCGTGTCAGATGGGCCAAAAACGTCATAAAAGAAGACCGGTATTTCACCACCATGGTTATACCCGAAGCCAAATCCAAGACCGCGGGCGCAAACGTCACCGCGAAAAATGAGCCATGGGTACTGGCTTCCCAAGTGGACCAATGCTTCTTCATTACCGACCCGCCAAAGCCCAGTCGTGTTGTCGTGAGGAGAGGCAAAAGGAAGATCATCGGAATGGATGGAGTAGCCAATGAGCAAGACTTCGACAAGTACGGCGACCCGAAGATCGAACATGACGACGACGATGAAGTAGAAGCACACACCACAAGAAGAAGCAGGACCACCCTACCTAAAGGACGTCCGTTCCACAGAAGAACTCCGTTTGCGAAAAAGAAGGGCAAGAAGATTGTGAATAGATAGCTAGCTAAGACCGATTGTATTTAAATCGTAGTCTTCATTTCTCGATTGTATTTCATGGGCACCTTTTGATATCATGAATATTTTTAAATTTCATGGGCACTTTTTGAATTCATGAGGACACTTGATCTCGATTCCCCCTCCATCTCGATCTCGATCCCCCTCCATCTCGATCGCACCCGCACCCTCCCCCGCTATCTCCACCCATCGCAACCCTCCCCCGCTCCACCGCCGGAGCACCTGGCCCCCCGCACCCGCACTTTTTGAACATATTTTTTAAATTTTTTTTACTATTTTTATAAAAAATATTACTGTTATAATTTAAATAAGTTTGAACATATTTAAACACAAATAAATATAAAAAAACAGCATTTAAAATGCATAAAAAATATTACTGTTATGATTTAAACAAGTTTGAACATATTTAAACACAAATAAATATAAAAAACACCATTTAAAATGCATAAAAAAAATATTGGGGATCCTGGAAATCGAACCCAGGACCTCCTGGTGTGTGTGCTGTGTGCTGACCAGTTGGGCTAGTGCGTGGGTTCTGTTGTAGATAGGGTTGGGCTGTAGATATGGCTACTAGGCTAGGTTAAAACAAAATTCTAATGGCGCACCGAGGGGTGGTGCGCCATTAGAACAGTCGTACTTATGGCGCACCTGCGTGTGGTGCGCCATTAGAAAGCTTCCCTCCACCTATTCCCCTCTGGCCTCTCTCCCTCCCTCGCCAGATCCCCCCCCCCACTCGACCTAACTTTGCCCCCGCGCCGTCGCCCCCGCGCCGTCGCCCCCCGACGCCCAGCCGCTGCCGGAGCTTCAACGCCGGCGTCTTCCTCAGTCCGGGCACGGGGTGCAGGACGACGAACGTGGCCGCCGGCCTTCCCACGGCCAACTGAGGCATCCCTTCGACGACGCCGCCGCCGCCGAC
>NW_021288714.1:0-1439 GCF_002162155.2 Triticum dicoccoides
AGGAAAGGTAAAAATTTAGGAAAGTTAAGATTTTTGAACTGATTTTTATGCAAATGGGGTTTTATTGTTTGGTAACGTGATATCAGTACCTGCCCGTTTGTGACGTGTCTGATTAGGAAAGTTTGCAAATGTTAAGAAACTATTTATTGGGAGGAAAGTTGTGACGTGTCTGTTATTTGTTTCCTAAAACAAATTTCACTAATAAGAGAAATCGATTGATTTAAATAAGTTAGGAAAGTTAGATTAAAATGTATTATTTGTTTTCTGAAAATATGTTATTTGTTTCCTAAGACAAATTGAACCAATAAAATGAATTGATTGATTTGCACAATTTAAGGAAGTTAGATCTGTGATTTGTTATACGTTTGGAAACTTCTGGTTGTAATAAAGAGTGGAGAGAAAAATAAACCGATGGACCTGTGTGGGAGGGGGTGGTGGGAGGAGAGACGAAAAAACCCAGCGAAAATAAACCGTGGAGACTATTCACCAACTCGTTCATTAGGAGTAGAGATACCGTGTAATTTATAACTACCAAATATATCTCTCACACCCACTATAGAAATTGCTTAATACTAGTCGTCAACCCATGCGAATCGCATGGGCTAGCATGCAATACAACTTTATACGGTATTTAATAATTATAAACATTAACAATGTAAAAAGGTCACATGCATTAGAAGTATAATCATCACATATCTTTTGAAATAATTATTATTAATGCAATATTGGCTCTATACAATTTGTTTTTGCTTGGTTTCATTTCCAAAATGTAAACATGAAAATGCAATTTCACTATGTATTTAAATTTCATTTATAGATATATTTCATGCTATTTTTGGTCGAGTTTGTAATGTAATTGTCTCGACACAAATTTCTATTCACATGGGAGACATATTTTTTTCCATATTTGTTTTAAACTGTCTACGTCCGTATTTTAGTTATATTTTAAAATACTGAAATTAATTAAGTTCATATTTTTTATTTTCTATAGTTTTAGAATTGTGAAAGCTATTATTTTAGAGCTTGCCGTCATGTGTCATTGTAAGTTCTCTTGTCTATAAACTCTTATAGTAATCAAGGTAGGGTTTTTATTTACAATTTTTTTGTTTTGATTTATCTTTATTATTAAACATTTATAATTTCGGACTCATATGTCTAGCTTGTGGTTTGAGATGGTTCAAATCAAGTAAACTTACTCACAAAAGCTGTCAAATATAGTAATATACTGTATATGTTCGATATAATTCAATGACACTACACAATATTATGTTGAAAAATAGACTCCACATTAATCTTTCCACCAAGAAACATCCGACAATATTCTTCAATATATAACATTGGTTTTTTAGACCAGTTAAATCTGAGAATGGGTGGGTAACCAAACCAAACCTGAACTGAACCCACGTGATGACATTTTGGAAATTGAACCAAACTAACCC
>NW_021288715.1:0-1131 GCF_002162155.2 Triticum dicoccoides
TCAATGAATTCAACCCATTTAGCATGTCTACGATTCAGTTTAGCTTGACTTTTAATATGTTTCAAAGATTCATGATCAGAATGTATAACAAATTCTTTGGGCCATAAATAATGTTGCCATGTTTCTAAAGTCCGAACAAGAGCATATAATTCTTTATCATAAGTAGAATAATTCAGACTAGGCCCACTCAATTTTTCAGAAAAGTATGCAACAGGTTTGCCATCTTGTAATAACACACCTCCTAATCCAATTCCACTAGCATCACATTCAAGCTCAAAAGTCTTATTAAAATCAGGAAGTTGGAGTAAAGGAGCATGTGTCAACTTATCTTTCAATACCGTGAAGGCTTCTTCCTGTGCAGTACCCCAAAGAAAAGGCACATCTTTCTTTGTAAGCTCATTGAGAGGTGCAGCAATGGTGCTGAAATCTCTCACAAAACGCCTATAGAATCCAGCGAGGCCCAGAAAACTCCTCACTTGTGTGACCGTTTTGGGCTGCGGCCAACTCTCAATAGCTTCAATCTTGGCTTTATCAACTTCAATTCCCTGTGGAGTAACAACATAGCCAAGAAAAGATACTCGGTCGGTGCAAAAGGTGCACTTCCCAAGATTACCAAACAAACGTGCATCACGTAGAGCAATAAAAACAGCACGTAAATGTTCCAAATGTTCTTCCAAAGATCTGCTATAAATCAATATGTCATCAAAGTAAACTACCACAAATCGTCCAATGAAAGCACGTAAAACTTCGTTCATTAATCTCATGAAAGTACTAGGTGCATTAGTTAACCCAAAAGGCATGACTAACCACTCATATAATCCAAACTTATTTTTAAATGTTGTTTTCCATTCATCTCCCAATTTCATACGAATTTGATGGTA
Organism: Triticum dicoccoides; assembly: GCF_002162155.2. NCBI lineage: Eukaryota > Viridiplantae > Streptophyta > Magnoliopsida > Poales > Poaceae > Triticum > Triticum dicoccoides. The sequence goes on from NW_021288715.1 coordinate 882, forward strand.
GCCACTACGCAAATCAACTTTGGAGAATATTGTAGAGCCACTCAATTCATCAAGCATATCATCTAGCCTAGGAATAGGATGACGATAACGAATAGTAATATTATTAATGCCTCTACAATCAACACACATACGTGATGTACCATCCTTTTTCGGCACTAGAATAATAGGAACAGCACAAGGACTAAGGGATTCGCGTATATAACCTTTGTCGAGAAGCTCTTGTACTTGACGCATAATCTCCTTCGTCTCC
>NW_021288716.1:0-1408 GCF_002162155.2 Triticum dicoccoides
AGATTGGTATTGTCTTGTACGAGCTTGGTAACTGAAGCTAACTTCTCGTCAGCAAGCTTGATCTTCTCAGCTAGCTCAAGGTCTTTCTTCTGCTGGGCCTCCCTTACCTTACCTGCAAGTTACAGCAAGATCAGATGCTGAAACAAGCAAGGGGAAAAGCAGTCGTCAGGGTCTCACCAAACATACCTTCGGTCTCCTCCTTTGCCTTTGTCAGCTTCTCCTGAACCAGCCTCAAGCTCAGCTCGACTTGAGTATGTTTTTGTTCCAGCTCTGAGTAGCGAGCCACAAGATCACAGGAGTTCTGTGAAGAACCAATCGACTAAATGTCAAATATAATTCACTTCCGAGTGAAAAAGGGATAAACACACGTTTCTAAGACTACAGCCAAATACAAGCATTCGACCGTAGTCTCGGGGACTACACCCAGTGGGTGCACTCAGCGTGCCCCCACTAATCCTGTTGAAGACAAAGTCGACCAGTCGACCTCAAAAAAAAAGTGTGTGCGAGATGCATTCTCTAAGACTGTGATCAACTGCAAGCAGTCGACCACAGTCTCGGGGACTACACCCAGTGGGTGCACTCAGCGTGCCCCCACCGGTTTGTGAAATCCAGTCGACCAGTCGACTGACAGAAAGATTGACATTATAAAGCCTAAGGCCGACTGCCAGCAGTCGACCTTAGCCTTGGGGACTACACCCAGTGGGTGCACTCAGCGTGCCCCCACTGGTTTGTGAAATCCAGTCGACCAGTCGACTGACAGAAAGATTGACATCATAAAGCCTAAGGCCGACTGCCAGCAGTCGACCTTAGCCTTGGGGACTACACCCAGCGGGTGCACTCAGCGTGCCCCCGCTAACACGGAGTTTATTCGACACACCCAGTGGGTGATTACTATAAATTCTGGAAAAGAAAAGTTTTTTGGTAGCATATCCAACAGAACAAACAGCGGTCAACTGACCTGGACATTGATTTGGAGGGCAGAGCTGGCGTCATAAGCTGCCTGGCTCGCGTCCCGGATAGTCTTCAGCTGCTCCATCATGAGTCCCGCCTGGCGTATTGCCTCCTTCGCTGCGCCAGCTTGGTCCTCTGGGACGTGGTGCGTCGTGAAGAGGGAGGGCTGCTGAGCACTCGTCAGTGGATTTGCGAAGGACACCGTGTGTCGAGTGATGTTCTCTTCTTCCACAGTCAGAATCTCAGGCGCCGTCACATCCTGAGGCACCTTACTGGCGGACGCTTTCCGACTCCTCCTGCGTGCCAGTGTTTCTTCATCCTCGTCGTCATCAGGGAGATTGATAACAGTATTGGGTGGAGCTGCGGAGAAGAATCAGGATCAGAGATCGCGAGTCAGTCGACTAAGAACGATGTTAAGAATACAGTACCTGGGTTCGAAGTTGCTGCATCCTCCATC
>NW_021288717.1:0-870 GCF_002162155.2 Triticum dicoccoides
TGTTTGACACCGCGAAAGTAGAAATCAAGAAGGAGCATCAATTGTTGATGGTTGGTGAAACCACTAGTTTCAAGAAGGGCAAGGGAACAAAGGGATACTTCATGAAACGGCAATTCAGCTGCTGCTCAAGTGAAGAAACCCAAGGTTGAACCCAAACCCGAGACTAAGTGCTTCTGTAATAAGGGGAACAACCACTGGAGCAGCATTACCCTAGATACTTGGTAGATGAGAAGGCTGGCAAGGTCGATAGAAGTATATTGGATATACATTATGTTAATGTGTACTTTACTAGTACTCCTAGTAGCACCAGGGTATTGGATACCGGTTCGGTTGCTAAGTGTTAGTAACTCGAAATAAAAGCTACGGAATAAACGGAGACTAGCTAAAGGTGAGCTGACGATATATGTTGGAAGTGTTTCCAAGGTTATATGATCAAGCATCGCACGCTCCCTCTACCACCGAGATTGGTGTTTGCGTTGAGCATAGACATGATTGGATTATGTCTATCGCAATACGATTATTCATTTAAGGAGAATAATGGTTACTCTATTTTTTGAATAATACCTTCAATGGTCTTGCACCTAAAGGAATGGTTTATTGAATCTCGGTCGTAGTGATACACATTTTCATGCCAAAAGATATAAGATAGTAATGATAGTACCACTTACTTGTGGCACTGCCATGTAAGTCATAATGGTATAAAACGCATGAAGAAGCTCCATGTTGATGGATCTTTGGACTCACTCGTTTTTGAAAAGTTTGAGACATGCGAACCATGTCTATTGGTGTATATGCATGAAGAAACTCCATGCAAATGGACCGTTCGGACTCACTTGATTTTGAATCACTTGAGATATGCAAATCATACCA
>NW_021288718.1:0-3110 GCF_002162155.2 Triticum dicoccoides
TGTTGTATTCTCGCGTAATACAAGTTAAATTGCTGGACCCAGTTTTCTCTTAATCAAATCAGGCTGGTTTCTTCACCTAGTCAAGCCGGCCCATGTGAACCCCCTCACAACCAGTCAAAATGACATGTGGAGGCCCCACCTAGGACACATCCCATCTCACTGCGGTGTGTGCCTTGATCTCCTTGAGAATTAACGACAACCCCTCGATCCTCGTGCACTTTAAGAGGCATTAGTGGGGCTGTGAAGGGATTGCCTGCCACTTGGAGGGGCTTTGATGCTGCCGTTCCTCCTTCCATTCGCCTACGAAGAGGGGACGAACAGAGGAAAGCCTTTATGTGCCTGCCCCTTTTGCTCTTCTTCTTGCTCGCGCACCTACTCCATTGCTATTATAGCTCCACTACTCTGCTACACCGCTGCACCATGGCTCCCAAGCCCAAGCATCCGATGAGGGACGACAGGATCGTCGGAACGGGAAAAGGACCACCACTGCCAAGGCCAAGGGGAAGGTGCCGTTATCTTCTACATTGACCAAGGGCAAATAGATGCCATACACCATCACTGGCACTATGTTGATGCATCTTGTCGACACCGGCTGCCTCTTGCAACCTACCGTCGCTATTCCCTATTCACTGGTGAATGGCGGACAGTTGTGTCTTCGCAGAGAACGTGCCCAAGTCGTAGGAATTATGAATGAGTTGGCTTCACCCCTTTCTTCCTCTGCGGTCTTAGTTACCCAATCCATCTCTTTTACTATAGTATTCTCCCATTGTTATGCCTGCAAATGCACCACCTCACTCCCAACTCTAGCTTGCACATCGTGTGCTTTATTAATCTCAGTGAGTGCTTCCTCAACATCGAGCCTAACTTTGACATGTGGAGGAAGTAGTTCCAAGTTAAACTCTAGACCAAAGTGAACAAGACTTGTGAGTGTGGAGGGGCTGTCATATGTAAGCAGTCCGGATCCGGGCACTGTGAAAGTAGCATTTTTGGGGATCATCTGGTCCGCCACTGAAGCAATGTTGCTGTCAAAGTAGCCAAAAATGTGCCTGTTGCATGATCATTTAGATGCCATCCCCACAGGTGAAGCCACTACGCCACGAGATGAAGAAGACACCCCATCCCGCACACCTTCCCAATCTCCGCCAATGTATGGGCAAGCGCCCGGGAACCGCCGTCCGGTCACTATAATTGTCACCTATTGAATCTATGCTTAGGTCTAGACGTCTAGATGTGCATTGGTGTATGCATGTTAATTGTCGATAATTTGAAAAATAGTCAACATACACGGACCGGATGAACTAGCTAATTAAATTCTAACGAAAAAGCAACTCGATTAACCAAGTAGCAGACACCAGTCATATTATTCTGATAGACATATGCATAATGCAGTCATATTATTCTGATAGACATATGCATAATGCGTGTTTGAACTCTATTTCCATCTTCAAATGTTGAATCGGTAAATCTGACTGCACAGATTTTTGCAAAGAAAAATTTAAAGCGTGTGGCATGACTCCACCTTGGGTGGTTAAGCCTCAAGGTTCATGCATGCGCATACATGCTTGTTTCTGGCGTGTTGCCTGTATGTTGGCATCTATTCATCTCAACTCCCTCAAACACATATACATGGAGGTACACACACACACACGCAGCACAACCCCGAAAGAACTCTCACATCGACCGGGCGCGTACCACAGTCCCGACGGAGACTACATCTTCCTTAGGCCCCTCCCCTTCGGCTCGGTACACACCGTCACCGTGGCGCGGCAACAGACCGGCGCACCTCGACCAGTACACATGGGTTGGGTCTTTATACCCGTGCACACACACCAGGCTAGCTACCACGCACACATGCAGTGATTTGGCTTGCCGCTGCATGCACTCGGCCACACCGCAAGTCACGCACGCACTAGCCTAACAGCCACCACATTAGGCCACTAATCCATGCACTAACAACTCACTGAAATCTCTCCACGATCAACAAGATCCGTCTGTGTAGCTAGCAACCATGCATGCATCAGCACAACGGCTCGGCCGCCACTCACGCACCGCTAATTCAAGATTATAGCTATCAATTCCCTTTCTAATCTTGATATAGCTCGCCGTCAGCCATCGCCTTGTACTTGTTGCCGGGCATTCCTCGCACGTGACGACCTGTGCCATGCAGCCCGGCCTCCGCACCGTGGCTTCCGCGCTGCGTCACAAGCTGTCGTCTTTTACCGGTCGCCGTGGCCTTCACGCCGCCACGCCATGCCACGCCTCCGCGGCCTCCTTGTCGTGCAGCCTCCGCCACGCCACACACCTTCATTGGCTGACACATGGCACGGAGCTCCACCGCGCACCTGTCGACGAACCCCGCCACCGTCGGACTCGTCGCTCGCCACGCGCTTGCCGTGCACCGCAGCCGTGCCATCGCCGACACACCGCGCGCCGCCTCTTTGTCCGCCATGACAGCCGCTGCACCGCGATCCTCCATAGGCCGACACACAGCCCAAAGCTCCATCGCGTAGCCGTCGACCAACGCTGGCACGCCTCCAACACGGCGAACCATGCCCAAGCCAACCGAGCTCTGATACCAAATGTTGGGACAAACCCACCGGCAATGAACGCCGAGAAGCCCTCCGACGACGAACGCCGGACGGAGGTAGAAGACGATGAACAAATCACACTTCCTGCGACGAACGCCCCGGCCGAAGAACGGCCTATAAGTTGGCATCTATTCATCTCAACTCCCTCAAACACATATACATGGAGGTACACACACACACGCAGCACAACCCCGAAAGAACTCTCACATCGACCGGGCGCGTACCATAGTCCCGACGGAGACTACATCTTCCTTAGGCCCCTCCCCCTCGGCTCGGCACACACCGTCACCGTGGCGCGGCAACAGACCGGCGTACCTCGACCAGTACACATGGGTTGGGTCTTTATACCCGTGCACACACACCAGGCTAGCTACCACGCATGCATGCAGTGATTTGGCTTGCCGCTGCATGCACTCGGCCACACCGCAAGTCACGCACGCACTAGCCTAACAGCCACCACATTAGGCCACTAATCCATGCACTAACAACTCACTGAAATCTCTCCACGATCAACAAGATCCG